>NC_056727.1:907714712-907909712 GCF_019279795.1 Protopterus annectens | reverse complement strand
AGCTCTTCTATCTTTTCTGACTCCCTTAAGTTCACAAACTTTAACCCACTAAAAACCCTACCTTTAGATGATGCCATTGACTATTTCATCTCTACATTCTTAACTGTCCTAAACCCCCTAGCTCCTATAATAATAAAAAGAGCTAAAGCTAAAACCACCCCATGGCTTACCAAAGAAACCAAAAAAATTATGCTACAAAGAGACAAAACCTGGAAAAGCTATTTCCAACATAAACAGCCTGTATTGTTAATTAAATACAAACAACTGCAAAACCAAGCTAAAAAAAAGTCATTAAAGATAAAAAATCTTACTACATCAAACTCCAAATAAATCATGCAAAAAACCCCAAACAATTCTGGAGCTCTAGTAATTCCCTCCTCAAGCCTTGTACAAAAAACAACCCATGTCCTGATACTAGTAAATCTGAACAAGAAATCGCCGAACTGTTCAACACCTTCTTCACTTCTTCTATTGATGATCTAAGCAAGACCTTCCCCAACAATAACCCTCCACCCCCCTCTGCTCAAGCTTCCTACTCATCCTACTTTTGAACTTAAACCTGTATCCACCTACCTTATAAAAAAGCTTCTCTCCAAACTTAAACCCTGCACCAATGCCCCCAACAACATTCATTCCTCCTTCTTAAAAATTGCCTCCGACGGTATTACTCTCCCTATCAGCATCCTGATAAATCGATCACTACTTGAGTCCTATGTACCCATACTATGGCATTCTGCATTTATTCTACCACTCCACAAGGGTGGTAAAAACTGTAATGTTCCCAATTTCCGCCCTATAGCCATCCTCTCACCAATCTCTAAACTTCTTGAAAAAGGCATACACCTGCAGCTCATGCCATTCCTTACTGAACACCAGCTACTCTCTCCTACCCAACATGGCTTCCGCCCTGGACACAGTACCATCACAGCCCTTCTATCCTTCTTACATTCTGTCAATCTAGCTTGAGACTCTGTTAATATAGTTTCAGGTGTTCTACTAGACTTATCTAAAGCTTTTGATACCATCTCCCACACCCATCTATTAAATCATCTATCGAATCTCTACATCTCCCAAAAAAACTATTTCCTGGTTCTCCAGCTATCTTTCTGACAGGACACAAGCTGTCAAATGGAGCCAGGCCTCCTCCATTTTCCTCCCCACCCCAACAGGAGTACTTCAAGGTTCCATACTTGGCCTTTTGCTATTTAACATCTTTATTAATGATTTCTACAAAGCCATACCCAATACCAAAATTGTCCAATATGCAGACGATTCCACTTTGATTTGCTGTGCCTCTAACCTATCTGATCTTCAGTCTCTAACTCAAACTGCCTTCTCAACTACTGAAAACTGGATGCACCAAAACCACCTCTCACTAAACGCTAACAAAACTAAGATTCTTCTATTCACTCCCTCAAAATCCACTCCCATTGATATTACCAGCCTTAACAATTCCATTATCGAAGTCGTTCCCTCTGCCAAACTCCTGGAGGTCACCATCGACGATCACTTAAAATTCAATACTCACATCCAACTTAACATCAAGAAAACCCACATAAAACTCAGCCTACTCTACAGAAACAACCACTTCCTCACTCTGTCCACCAGACATACGTTGGCCACTACCTATCTCCTCCCCTCTCTTTTGTATGGCACTCCTCTGCTTACCAATCTATCTTCCACACTCACCTTCAAACTGGAAGTGTGCTGCAACAAAATCTCCAGATTCGCTACCAAGGTAAAATCCTCCTCCCATCACTGCACCTCCCTACACTCTTTAAATTGGCTTGAACTCCCTAATCAACTTGACTTCCTCCAAATTGTCACAGCCCACAAATTATTATTCCAACCTGCTAGTTGCCCTGCATTATCTAATATCCCACAACCATATACCTCTCTTAGACCCCTTAGATCTACTCACCAAAACCTTATAATCGTCCAAAAACCCAAGCGTCCAGCTGGTCAACTTCTACTCTCCTTTTCCCTAGCCAAAAAATGGAACACCCTGCCCTCTACTCTGAGGACCTGTGACAAAGCACACACCTTCAAAACACAACTTCATTCTTACCTGTTTCTTCACAGGAAATGTAACTGCACTCTTCAACTCATACCTCCCAAACTCTGCTCCTCCTTCTCTCCTGGCTAACCTTCATACCTTCCTAATTTCTCTCATATACTTAGATTATAAATGTAACTAAACAGTAACACCAGCCATTATGCTGTATGCCTGTCTTTCTCTCGAAACAATTTTAATAGTTTTGCTGTCTTTACTGAATGATACCTGTTTTCACTGTAATACTACCTGTTGATTGTTATACTACCTGCTGATTGTTATACTACCTGTTGGTTGTTATACTACTTGTTGGTTGTTATACTACCTGCTGATTGTTATACTACCTATTGGTTGTTATACTACCTGTTGGTTGTTATACTACCTGCTGAATGTTATACTACCTGTTGATTGTTATACTACCTGTTGGTTGTTATACTACCTGTTGATTGTTATACTACCTGCTGATTGTTATACTAACTGTTGGTTGTTATACTACCTGTTGATTGTTATACTACCTGTTGGTTGTTATACTACCTGCTGATTGTTATACTACCTGTTGGTTGTTATACTACCTGTTGGTTGTTATACTACCTGTTGGTTGTTATACTAACTGCTGATTGTTATACTACCTGTTGATTGTTATACTACCTGTTGGTTGTTATACTACCTGCTGATTGTTATACTACCTGCTGATTGTTATACTACCTGTTGGTTGTTATACTACCTGTTGATTGTTATACTACCTGCTGATTGTTATACTACCAGTTGGTTGTTATACTACCTGTTGGTTGTTATACTACCTCTGATTGTTATACTACCTGTTGGTTGTTATACTACCTGTTGGTTGTTATACTACTTGCTGATTGCTATACTATCTGCTGACTGTTATACTACCTGTTGGTTGTTATACTACCTGTTGATTGTTATACTACCTGTTGGTTGTTATACTACCTGCTGATTGTTATACTACCTGTTGATTGTTATACTACCTATTGAATGTTATACTACCTGTTGGTTGTTATACTACCTGTTGGTTGTTATACTACCTGCTGATTGTTATACTACCTGTTGATTGCAATGCAAATATTTTTCTTGTAATTCTCTATGTAATGTAACTTTGTATTGTGGAGCTTTTCTCCCCGGGCATCCACTGAAAATGGGCTCTCGAGCCCAGTGGACCTCCGCAGTCACCAAACTGGAATAAATGAATAACTAAATAAATAAATAAATACTGTATTAAGAATGTACCATGCTGCAATTAAAACATTTTAATTGAAAGCCTTTATCTATTACTGTGTGGAAGCAATGTGTTAAAGCAATCTGAAAGTGCCACTAACTAACTGTTTAGGTAAAAAAATATATATTTACAGTTTTTAGTACCAGGAATTTGTATGAACACAAATAACTGCATGGGAATACCATCAGTGAAAATAATGTGCCTGTGTTAAAGTGGAGCAAAGAATAGCTTTAATCTAAAAGAAAAAAAGTAAAACAGCTCCCACCAAAACATGTAATAAACTATTGCAGTTTTGTTGAATAATTAAGTATGACAAAGTGATGCTGGAAGGCAAATTGTCAAGTCTCCAAATTGCCGGCTAGTGTCTGTGTCCATTTTATCTGTGTGGATCCTGTATTGCACTGGTAGTCAGTGTTTGATCCAGATCTGGTTCTATGCATACATCCATTAATTGCCAGCAAGTAATCTAGCCCTACAACCCTGTATAGGACAAAAAGGCATCGCATAATCTATTTTCAAAAAATACAGCTTGTAGTATAAACTGTATATGAAAGCTTGCTCGATGCAGTAACTCCTAGGTGTCAGAAAATATCATCTGCTGAAAATTTACCTAATCTTTTTTAGCATTGTAATATTAGTATTTTAAATAATCTGTTACAAAATAAAGGGGTTCCCCAAAAACATTCTTGTTCTATATGGATTTCTGACTCATTTCTTTTCTGTTTATAAACATACTTATTGTATAATAGGGAAAATCAAATAAAGCCACTCTTAGTTTGTCTCTATTCACATTAATTTCTTTACTCATTGGAGGTTAAGACTATTTCATGTAAAATATTACTTCTATTATTATTAAATCTAAAACGTTTAGTCTAGCTAACTAAAATATGTGTAACAAATATTTAGCTGTACTACAAAACAAGTAATGACAGACTCATTAAAATTCATCTTTTTAATTGACTGAAAATAATCATTAAGAAGCCATTAAGTATCATACAAGAAGGTAATTGTCAGTTGTTTATAATTAAACAAACCCTTTTACTGAGTCTATTTAGTACATCTCAGGTTATGTAATGTCATAAAGCAGGTTGCTTTAACATGTAATGGGTTAATGACACTTTAGAGAAATTAGCTTTCAGAAACTGCAGATTTCCAGTTTGGAGCAACCCAAAATAATGTATTTCCAAAATAACATTTTAAACAGAAAAAATACAGTACTTTGATTTTCTTCACCTCCCCCAACCCCTCACCTCTCTGACTTGACTTACATGGTCTTTTAAACCATGAGATCAGTACAGCTCAAGAAACAGTATATTTTTTCTTTTGAAGCAATCTTCAGCTGTAAAGAGCTATTTTTAGTAAAACAACCCATTTCTACTTTTTAGCCGATTATGAATAGATTACATTTTAAAGGCAACACGTTTTATAAACTGTTATATTTTGCATGCAAATAAGTAGCACATTTAAGAGAGTGACTATGGCTCTACAGTTTACTTGTCTAAGGTAAGAATTTCACATGGTCTTAAATTAGATCAATGGATTATCCTTTAACTGTGCAAATGCAGGTAGCAGAATACAATCACCTGATTTAAGGTGTAAGCATTGTTCTACTTACACCCTCCTACTTCTACAGTAAAATTCAATTGTACAGCATTTAATTTTGCAAACAATAAAGCACATCAATGTCTAGTATTTAGAGCAAGCATCAGCTTCTAATGAAGCATTTCTTTAAAGTATTTAGAGTATGACAGATGCATTTGCTGCTGACAAAACTGTCAGGAAAACCATTTACGTTTTAACCATTTTGGTAAAATGAGAAAATAAGTTGGGAAGTATTTGACTGGATGAGTTAATTTATAAGAAGTTATTTGACAGTGTTTCTTATCCAGTTTTGCTCAGGAATACATTTGCTGTTTACTAATTCTGGACAGCTTTGCAATGCTGACAAACAGCAACCTTGTGCATTTTAAGGTGGTTACAAAATAAAAAATTACAAAAATAGATTATTTATTTTGTGACTCCATATGTATGTTTAATTAACACTAACTGCCATATTAAGCTTCTTTCAAAGTGTCATAATAGTTGCACTGAAGGAATCCATTTGTATTAAGTTATTGTATGCAGTATTTTAACAAGACTAAACCACAACCATTTTAGCAGCAGTTAGAGAGATCATAGTGATAACAAAAGTAAATCAAAGGTGAACAAAATGACACTTTCACTGTTATAACAGCTTCACTCATGACTGAAACTACACAAGATGAGACCAAGTGCAGAGAAATGAATGTGATATAACAGAAAAACTAGGATGTATTACTGTGCAGCAAAACAAATAAATAAAGTGATACCACAAACATGTAGAGTAACAAGGAAAAAGAAGAGAACAAGTAGAACGCCACCATGGGTGCACTAAACAGAGAAAAATATTCTACAACTAAGATGGAAAAATATCACTGTTGGAAGAATACAGAAAGTGGAACACATCATCAACAAATCTTAGAATGATTGAAGTGATAAAGGCAACACACAGTATTAAAACAGATAAGGATTTATTTCCAATACTAAAAATAATGCAAACAAAAAAATGTAGAAGCTATGTAGATAAATATAAGGGAAAAATACAAAATTAGCAATTCATTGCTGACCCCAAACTGTATCATAGAGAATTAGGAAACAAAGCAAAAGCAATAAAAAAAACTACCAGAAAAAGAAGAAATATATACATTTTGGAGGCATATTTATGAAAACCTTGTTGAATATAACAAATATGTGTAATGGAGAGAAAAATATTAAAAGAAACAATAAGGAGCTGTAATCTGGAGGATATGAAATGGGATGAAGTGACAGCCAGAGAAACTGAGACAAAATTAAAAAAAACACCTAAATGGAAAACCCCTGGTCCAGATGCAGTACCTATATTCTGGTTAAAGGTATTAATATCTTTACACATAGATCTAGCTCTTAGTAAACACTACGTATATGCACAACTTGAACAGACACCAACCTGGTAAATGCAAAAAAAAAAAAAAAAAAAAAAAAAACAATACTAATCTTTAAGAGTGAACCTGCAAGCCATCTTAAGATTTACAGACCTTTTCCTTTCCAAAAGTATATAAATTTATATACTGGAATTGATGCAAACAGAGTTTATAGTCATCTAAAAAAGTCAATCATGGCAACAGAACAAAAATGTAATAGAAGAAAGTCATATGCAGCAAAGCATCTTCTAGTGTTGAAGCCACATGAGGGAGTTGTAAAAAGGAGAAAAATCTTAGTATGCCATGTATAGGTTACAAAAGAGCATTTGACAACATCCAACATTCATGGCTAGTGTAATCCTTACAGATGTATAAGATATCCTCTACAATGATCAATTAAATTGCAGCAACTATAAAACAGAGAGAAACTACTTTACAAATGAAACAAAGGTTCATAGGTTCATAGAAGGTTACTAGGCTAACAGTCCTAGAGCTCTTACAAGCCTAACCATATCTATCCAGAGTTGTCATGTCAATGGTTAGGTGAGTGAAGTTCAAAGACATTATGGTCATTAATACAGACTTCCTCTGTCCAGGAGAGACATGAGACCATGCCAGGAGTGAATTTGTGGTCATCCATCCATTGATCTAGGTTGCATTTGAAGAAGGTCAGGGAGATGCTATGCTTTGAGCTTATTTCCCACCTTTCCTTTAACTAGTCTAGTCCAGATACAGATTTGCTGTATCCAAGACTGTTTCTAAGCTTCTGAGCCCCACAAGCCTTTCTGTGTTGAACGAAAACCTTCTAGCTTATCAGTGGGAGTGGTAAGCACTAGGTAGCCTATCTACCACCAGAGGAGTGGTTTCTGGGCCAGAAAGTGTAGTTTATTGGCCGTTTGGGCAGTTTTAGCATCCCTTTCAACCTTCTGGTTTAAAACCCCACGTTTGCTTGGCTTTGCTCTTGTTTAAGCTCTCCAGATCCAGTTTTGGTGTCCTGCAGACTGCAAGAGCATCAGGAAGGAGAAGGAGATACTCTGAGTGCCTCCATTTTGATTTTTTCCTAAATTACTGATTTTTGCACTTGTTTTGATAATTTTTTAATTTCATTGCATTTATTTAAACTGTATTTGCTTTACTATTGTTACACACTCAAGTGTGCTAGCTTGCACTGCATTTGAATTGTTTTTACTGATGTTTTTCTGTAAAAAAAAGTTCTAAGCTTGTTTCCCACCTTTCCTGTAACTAGTCTAGTCCATATACGGATTTGCTGTATCCAGGACTGTTTGTAAGGTTCTGAGCCACCCCAAGACTTTCTGTGTTGGAGGGAAGCCTTCTAGCTTATCAGTGGGAGTGGTAAGCACTAGCTAAGTAGCCTATATACCACAAGAGGAGTGGTTTCTGGCCCATACATTGTAGTTTATTGGCCATTTGGACAGTTTTTCCATCCCTTTCAACTTTTTGGTTTAAAAGCCCGCGTCTGCGTGGGTTTGCACTTGTTTAAGCTGCGCTCAGCAGCGCCGAGCTGAGGTAAACTATTACTGGTTCCAGAAAGTCTGCTCTTAAGATTTTCCCTTAGATCTTGTTAGTTATTTCTCTCTCTCTCTCTCTCTCTCTCTCTTTCTCGCACTTCAAATAGCTTAATCGCTTTGCACTTAACAGTTTTTTTAGCAATTATTGTAGCACATCTAAGTGCTATCAGCACTAGTCGTTCTTCATGGAAATAGCTCCAGTACTTAGTAGTTATGACCACCCCTCCTGGCATGATTAAAGAGCAGTTCCCTGTGCTTTCTTCTATTATCCTGGTGCACTTGGGCATTCTGAGGCAATGTAGCAACTGCCTCATGTACACAGACAACCTCTCCTCTTACCTCCCAACACTCAGACTTGTGAGAGATGCACTTATATCACCAAATTGGAAGCTATGCAGTCTCCAGCTATGACTGGACTAGCTAGCTGGTCAAGAGGAGAAGGTCAACACCTGCACTACACCACATGGAACACATAGCCCTCCAGAACACCCACCATCACAGCTCTCACATAAAAACACAAACCACACACCCACTTTCGAGGAGGCTGTCAGTTGAAATTTACCCAAACAACAGAGACCTCCAAGACAGAAATGCACCTGACCACCACAACACAGCACAAACCACAGGACATATAGCTCACCTCCACAGTGTGCCTCTCAACCTAAGCCCCTAAGGCTAAACACGTTGCCCAATATACTAATCATAGGTGACTCAATATTGAGGCACACAGATGTCCCACTCACTAGGTTGAATAAGGAGAAGGTAACAGTCAACTGTCTATCAGGTGCCAAAATCCAACACATAACGCATGCACTCAGGTCACTCCATGACAAGTACAAGTATGACTCTGTCATTGTCCATGTGGGTGTGAATGACCTGAGATGCATCTCCCTGGATTACATGAAAAGAGACATGGTGGAGCTCTCAGATTATGTGGCCCAGGAAGGTATGACCCTAGCCCTAATCAGTATCCTACCATCACCCAGAATGATACCACAGTACAAACAAAAAAATGATTGACTTCAACAATTGGCTAAGTTTCTGCTGTCATTCTAAGGGGATCCAGTATCTGTCTGCTTGGGATGACATGATTGACAGACCTTGACGCTTTGCCAGAGATGGCCTGCATCTGTCACCCCTGGGTTTCCGGGTACTGGCTAAGGCTGTTGCCACCCCTGTAGTGCCTTTTTAGGTGGTGTTCCAAAGACTAAATTACCACTGTAACAGCTATAAATAAATGCACTCTGAGGGTCATACTGCTCAACGCTAGAAGTCTAAATCTCAAAATGTACTCGCTCACTCAAAGCACTCCTCAAAATAGAGAACATCAACATTTGTGCTGTAACGGACACCTGGTTTAAAGCAGCAGAAAGCACCCTTGCTCTACCAGGCTATAACTCATTCCACAGCTTTCATCCCCTAAACATGGGCTGAAGCTCCAAAGGCAGTACTGTCTCCATATTAATAAAGGATATGCACACCTCCAGACTAGTAGCCCAGCATAACACATCTAAGATACTTCAGGTACAACTAACATTGGGTAAGATGGCGATCCAGGTCATAGCCTGCTATAGGTCCCCAACCATGTCCCTAGACTCTCACTCCATGTTCCTAAGCACCTTGGAATCTATCAAGGTCCAACCCAAAACTCTCATACTAGGAGACTTCAATTACCCCTCCATCAACTGGGAAAACTACTCAAGCACCAATACACTGGCCCAATGCTTCTTGGAATTCATCACTTCCAATGCCCTGGACCAGCTCATTCTGACACCCACTAGAGGAAGCAACATCCTTGGCCTAGTTATTACTAACATGGGTGACTGTTGCTTTACACCAGTAGTCAATCTCTCCCTGGTCAGATCTGTCCATAAACTAATCACCATGGAAATCCACATCACACCCACACTCCCTGCAAAGGTAACCACCTTGAAAAACTTCTCCAAACCTGACTTTGGGCTCCTAAAAACAGAGGTGGCTAACTTCATGGCACCCATGCCAGTGGAAAATAGCTGCATGACTGCCGAATAATACACCGATGCACTGTATGAACATGTACATAAATGCATGGAACTAGCCATACCCAACAGAACCAAGACACTCTCCTGCAAAAAAAAAAACGAAGCCAATCTGGTGGTCCCCTGCCATTAATAAACTATAACAGAAGGAAGAAACTGTTTCAGAAAAAGGTGAAGTCCAAAGACTGGAAAAACTTCCTTATTAGCCTCAACAAAAAGTCGAGATCTCTCATCAAATCCTCCAAAGGCAGTTATGAAGGCAGAATTGCAGCAGAGACTAAAAACAATCACAAAGCCTTCTATAGCTATATCAAGAACCTCCACAGCAATACCCAGATTTGCTGTGAGTTACTGTGCAAAATGGTACCTTCTATACTAAGCCAACAGATATTATCAACATACCAGCCGACAGATTCAGTGCCAACTTTACCCCTCTCTCCCCACTAAAAGACCAATTACAATACCAGAAGAATGCCAGGCAGCCAAAATTACTGCAGCACAGGTTAAAGCTGCATTGTCCAAGGCCAAGAATACAGCTTCCATGGGACCTGATAATATCCCTGGCTGTGTTCTACATGAGCTACAAAGTGAACTGGTACCACATCTGTGTACACTGTTCAGTCACAGCCTCACCTCTGGCTTTGTCCCTACCAAATGGCGCACTGCTACAGTCATCCCTCTCCATGAAGGGGGAGTGACTACAGACCCTGGGAATTTTCACCCCATTAGCCCGATGACCCTGATATGTAAAGCTATGGAGCGCATCATCATGGACCTGATTAACAAAGATATAGGAAATCTCCAAACTGTGGACCCCATGCAATTTGGCTTTGTGAAAGGGAGATCATACCTGCTCAACTTGGTTGACTTTGAGCCAGTCACCAGGGCTGTGGATGAAGATAAAGCAGTGCATACAGCCTACCTCAATCTGCCCAAGGCTTTTGATACCATTTCTTACTCAGGAATTATTGATAAACTCACCAAACTAGGCATCAACTCGTATATCATTAGGTGGGTTGCAAATTGGCTCAAAGATAGAACACACAGTGTGAAAGAAGATGAATCCAAGTCAGACTGCAGACCAGTCACTAGTGGAGTCCCACAGGGATTGGTACTGGGTCATCTTCTGTTCGGCATCTACTTCTCAGAAGCCCAAGCCAAAAGGACTCTGGCTGACCAAGTTCACAGATGACTGCAAGCTGGGAGCCATTATTAACACCCCAAGTGATGCAAACATCTTACAGAAAGGCCTCACTGAGACAAATGACTTGAGTCAAAACCATGGCCTTAAGCTTAATGCCAAAAAATGCGTCATCATCCCCTTTGGCCCATTTAACACTGAAGGTGTTATAAGAGATCTGGGGATGCAGGTTGACAGCAACCTCTCCTTTGACCACCACATTGTCACTGTGGTCAGAAGGTCTTTCTGTGTGGCATATCTCATTACCAAGGGTTTTGCATCCAGAAAGAAAGATTTCATTGTCTCTCTCTGCTCTTCCCTCATTAGACCAATCATTTAGTATAATTCCCCATTTGGCATGCACCTCACTAGACACCTGCAACAGCTGGACAAACCACAGAAGCACCTCACGAAAATAATCCTAGGCATTAAACACATGTCCTAGGCAGATAGACTCAAAAGTCTCCAGCTGTTCTCTGTCTCATATCGCCTACTTAGAGGCGATCTCTGCTTGGCTTACAAAGCCATGTCTGACCCAGCTCTGTTAGCAATGCTACATCTAAAGAAATCCCAGTCCCTGTGCACCACATGCTCCAGACACCTCAACCTCATTACCACAATCAACAGAACATGCTGGAGGGACAGATTCCTCACCATGAGACTGCCCATCCCCTGGAATATATTTCCCATACATGTCAATCAGAGTACCTTGCTGTCCCTCTTCAAAAGAAATCTTGATGAGTGGATGGGTAATAGAAAGTTCACCCCAGGGATCACTCCAGTGGCTGTACTTGATAGAGGCACTGGGAACTAACATCAGGCAGCACGATGCCGGGGCACATCTATGGGCTAGGTTTGTAAAGGCTCCAGGGCCATTAGCCTAGTATTCAGCTATGAACCTATGTGAATTGGAAGCTTGTTACACAGAAGTGGCAGTCTATGGGAGATGCATCTATCTCTCCAACATAGCCTGTTCATATCAGAGGCTAGGTTAAGGTCCCTGGAATGAGTGACCCTCATACAGTTTAATTTACAAAAATGTAGCAAGTCCCTCAGGGCTGGGTTACAGACTGCCCTGTAAGCCAGGCACAGGTCACCTCTTAGTAACCTGTAGGAGACAGAATACTGTGACAGGGCTTTTGGTCTTTCTGTGCAAGACTTGTTTAGTGTACCCTGTAATTTCTTGGTGAAAAACCTCTGTGGTCTCTCCAATTGTTGCAGGTGCCTGGTGAGGTACATGCAAAAGGGAGTAGTGTACTCAATTATTGGTCTGATAAGGGCTGAGTATGATGGAATTATAATATCTTAGAGCTACATGTGATTCCTTTACTTATAAGATGTGCCACGTAGAAGGATTTCCTTACTACTGTGTATACATGGTGGTCAAAATTCAGGTTGCTATCAACCTGAGTACTCAGTTCATATACCACTGGGTCTACACTTAAGAGGAGTACTGTCTATAATGAAATTAGCAAGCTTTCCCAAATGGAATAATAATGCATTTTTTGCATTTAGATGTAATCCATGGCTTTGGTACCAATCATTTGTCTGCATTTACCTTGCTTGCAGTATATTAACATTGTTGCAGGACTCAATGATTGCTCCCAGTTTGCATTTGTCAGCAAATTTGGTCAGCCACAGGCCATCCAAGTTTGCCTGGACTTCTGAGAAATATATTCCAAACAGTAAGGAGCCCATCAAGAACCCTGTGGTATGCCAATGGTAACTGGTCTTTTGATAGAGGTGAAGTCACCCACTTTGACAGTATGTGTCCTGTCGGTGAGCCATTTGGCCACCCATTGGTAATGCAGGGGTTAATTCCCAAATGGGAGAGTTTCTCTGTAATACCTGAGTGGGAGAGTCAAATGTCTTGGCTAGGTCAAGATAGGCAGTATGGACTGCCCTTTCCCTCGTCCAGGGCCTAGATGACTTACTTGAAGAAGCCAACTATGTTTAACAGGCAAGATCTACCTTTAATGAATCCAAACTGGGTTGGGTCCAGAGTTTGGAGATTATGGACCTCATTAACAAGGACATAGGTAATGATTCTTTCCATGGTCTTGTAGACAAGGCTAGTCAAGCCATGATTTTGGCCTTGGAGAGTGCTGAGATGACCTGCTGTCTTGAGATGATAGACTTAAGGAATGGTGACAGGTACAGTTTGGGCAATGACTGGAGGGGACGGGGGTGAAGATTGCTCCAAATATGTCAGCTAGCAGGTTGGCTATTACCTCTAGTTGAGTATGGGTGGTGCCATCCACAACCAGTTCAGAGCATGGATGGGTATTCCTTTTAGATTTTGGACATAGTTAAAGAATGCCTTGCAATTATCCTTAGCTAGGAAGGCTATTTTTGCCTCATGATTAGCTTTGGGGGACTTGACAAGATCTCTTAATTTGTTTGTTTATTCCTCTGCTGAGCCAGTTCTCTCTTGTTCTTGTGCATTAGTTTCTTTCTCTTGTATAGCCTGTTTATATTAGGGGTCCACCAGGGTGGCTTGTTTTTTTTGGCAAGACCTGGTTTTAATCCAGTCAGATATAGCCGATTCTATACAACTGCTTAAGTGGTTATACAGGGCATTGGTGTACACCTCTGCATAGGGGTCCATGTTATCTGTGTTTGACAGGGCTTTGAAACTTCTTATACCATCACTTAGTAGAAGGTAGTTTGTCTTAGAAAATTTCTTTTGTGGTTTTATGCTTGATGGGGTATCTGGTTTTATAATTACATTGACAGAGACTGATTTATAGTCCGATTTTACCAAGGAGGACATCAGACAGGGGAGGGTGCAATGCTCTCCCTTGTTAGTGGGTATTATGTCCAGGACATTTAATCCTCTTGTGGACATGCTGACTGGCTGTTACAGAGCATTTGTATTAACAAAGTCCAAGAACCTCTGCACCAACATGTTTGTGGTCATGTATGTTTCCCAGTCGATAGTAGGATTATTAAAATCACCCATGAGTAAGGTGTTTGGCTGTATGGCAAGTGACTCCAATAAGTCTAGGTATGTGGTATGCTTTTCCAGTTTCATGGTAGGGGACCTGTAGCTAGCTATGATGTGGTAGGGGGCTTTGCCTATAGTTAACTGGACATGGAGTAGCTCAAGAGAGTCATACCGTTTGAACAGTCTCGAGGTGCACTTATCCTTAATTAAGATGGATACACTTCCTCCTTTAGTTCTTTCATGCTAAGTTTGTGGTCTGAATGCATGGAAGGCATTGTAGCCCAGCATGGCCATGGTGCTTTCTATGCCTTTGAACCATGTCTCAGTGACTGCACAAATGTCAGCATCTTACAAAGTGATGACTGCATGCTAGGAGTGCAGTTTCTTGTTTAGACTCCTAGCATTAAGCAGCAGTACCTTGAGTTAATCTAGAGAGGATTTTGTTATATTGGGAGGTTAGTTATTTTGACACTGCCTAAAAAAGACACAATAGGGATGGCTAATGCCTTTGCCAGTATCAAAAGTCTAGAGGAAGCAGCTGAGACCATCTTTGGCAAAGCAGAGTGGCCTGTCGACTATGTCTTCTCAGGCTGACAGATATTGGATCCCCTTGGACTGACACCAGAAACTAAGCCAATTGTTAGTCAATCATTTTTGTTTGCATGTGGCATCATCTTTGGAAAAGGTAGAATGCTGCTTAAGGCTAGGCCTGCCTGTCACATATAATTTGGAAGCTCAGTCATGTCTCTTTTCATATAGTCCAGTGAGGTAAATCTCAAGTCATTCATCCCAACATGGAATATCACGGAACCATACCGATGCTTCTGGTTGAATGACTTGAGTGCTTGAGTGACTTGACAGATCCTGTCACCTGGCAGGCAGCTAACCATAACCCATTCCTTATGCAGTGTGTTAAGGAGAACATCTGTGTGTCTCACAATGGAGTCACTTATGACCAGTACATTAGGTTTTGTGGTGTTATGCCTTATTGGCTTATTTGTTGGGACACTGCTGTATGTGTTATTATGTGTTGTGGTTGTTTTTTGCATTATTATGTGTAAGTGGGTTCTGTTTGGGAGGCCTGTGATCTTTTGGTAAGTTACTAGTGAGTACCTCTGCATATGTGGGTTTATGTGTCATGCCCTTATTTAGTGTGGAAAGTGTGCATGTGTGCTGACAACCTGTTTGGCATTTGATTTGTCCTTATGTAAGAGTCTTGCTTCCAATTTCATAGTGTAACTACATCTCTCACATAACGTATTTCTTTCAGGATTAAGTGGTTGTCAGCATACATGAGACAATGGCTACAGTATCTGGGTGCCCATGTCTATCAGGCTGGCCAGATAGATGATGGGAAACTGCCTGTCCATGATAGCAGCCTCTTACTGTACATTTTATTAGGGAAGTGAATTGGTTAATTTGACAGGACTGTGCTGGTAGTGCCAAGACTACAGGATGGAGCTATACTTAGTGTAAGCTAAGGTTGATCAATGAGACAATGCTGCTCAGTGCACAACTGAGTTGCTCCTAGAGCAGCATAAAAGCTTGGAAGGGTTTCACTGGCAGTTGTTTAGGAAAAAGCTGAGCTTCTAAGCTTTTGTGTATACAAGGCACTGCTAAATGTCGCTGAGTGAAGAGCAGGACTGTCAAACACAAGGCTTAAATATGAGTAAAGAGAAACAAGTTTTAGGCTAACTACCAATCAGGAAAGCACACAATAAGCCTTTCACCAGCAATCCCCAACTCAGACAGGTTAGATCAGCACACTTCTGCCACAAGAGAGCAGAGAAACACCTTCCTAATGTAGAATAGCTAGTTTGGAGTCCAAGTGGAAAAAGACCACACAAACTACCTACACCAGCCCTAAAACTAACAGATACAGTGCAACACAGTGAAATTAACTACTTAAAGCAGCAGCAGACAGTACAGTTTTTTTTTAAACTCCTGAGGTACAGCCACAGTATGTAAGAGAAGTATAAAAAATACTTAGAACCCTTCTGTGTGTTTTCCAGCTCAGATAGATCAGGTAAACTCCTACTCCCACTACATGAATGATCCCTGTCCTCCTTCTGTAAAAGCACAGTAAAGGAGTGTCCGTAGTGAAATGCTACCACAGACAAACTTAAAATATACAAAATGCTACTACAAATAAACTTAAAGATGCTGGTACAGCAGTGTATTTTAAACTGCTTATAAAAGTACTTCACTTTGTATACATGAAACAAAAGCCACTCAATTGTACAATATTTATAAAGACACTAAAAACAAGATAAGCTGATTAATAAGCCCTCCAGCCAATAAAACTACATGTAGAAATCTCAAGTATTTCCTCAACCTAAACATACCAGGCTACCTGCCAGTGCATAGATGGGGAAAATTCTCTGACCTCTTGATGTAAAAACAAGTGCATATTATTATCCACAGACAAAAATTCAAAAGCAGATATTCCATGGTGGTTTTATATCAACAATATTATTTTGTCTTTCCCATAACCCATTAAGCTAGTTACTTAATCAGCTAGGCTATGATTACATCTTAACATCCATAAACAAACCTTGGTGAAAGGCATCTCATCTACTATTGTGGATGATTTAAATTGCATAGGTCACCAGATGAGGTTTTGAAAGTGTAACTACAAATGGATAAATGTTTTTCAGATGATATCAGAATGACATTTGGTCTTGATAAATCTGCAAAAACATTTATAAAAGGAAAACTGCAGCACCAAGAAAATATCAACCTAGGACAGGAATGTAAGATAAAGAAACTCAAACAGGAGGGAGTCTAAATGATATAAACATATTACATGCTTAGATTATTATATATCTTGCTCTAAATGAGGTACTGGCTTCCTCAGAACTGGCTACATGTATAGGTCTGCAGTTGTGGGACTGCAAGCATATTTGCTGACTTAATCAATGCCAAACATAGTGATAGTTGTAGAGCATGAAGAGAAGAACAAATTTGGGTGCAACATGGACTAGTGTATGTGCAATCAGAAATTCACTCTGGCATCTATGTCTCTAATATAAAGATTACTTGCCAACCTAACCGCCCCCCCCCCAGCCTTTATATACCTATTAAAATAACCTTAGGGTACTAAAACTTGTCAAAGATAAAATTGGGTAGCACAGCTAATCTTAAAAAGGCCCTTGTGGTCATTAGTTTAATATATACCTATAAATCTATGAACATCCCTGCTTAGTTTGACAGATGCATATTGGATAGGAGTGAGAATGGAAATCAAACCAGTGGGGAAAAAATGAAAGATTATAAAGAAGAAGACCAGAAGAATAGGAAAGAAAACTGGAAATTTTATTTTTATTTTATTTATTTTATTTTACATTTGTTGACCGGGATAATCCGACTGGATTTATGTCCATTTTCAGCGGAGGCCCGGGGAGAAAAGCTCCAACAGTAGCAAACTGAGTTAAAGTTACAGAGACAATTACAATTAGCAACACATTAATAAATGTTTTACATAGTATCATACAGGATGATAGAGAATAGACACAGTACAAATATTACAGTGATTGCCAGGTCACCTGAGAACTAAACGTAGTCAGGGGTTCAGCTAGCCAGGGTTAATGCAATGGCAATTCCGTATTGTCCCCAAGTATATTTTAAGTTTCGCTTTAAATTGACTTAAAGAGGAGAGTGAGGTAATATCAGAAGGTAATTTGTTCCATGCTCTACCTGCCGAGTTGGTAAGGAGAGAATCACCGGCTATATTATTAGATTTACAGGTCTGGATAAGGAGTCGGCTGGATGAGCGCAGTGATCTAAGGTTGTTACACGGGGTAACAAGTTTTTTAAGCGAAGGGGTGAAGTCAGGGTTGTATATTATTTTGTGGGTAAGAACTAGTATGTTGTATGATATTAAATTTGGTAGCTCAAGCCATTTTAGTTGGGTTAGGTTAGTGCAATGATGGGTCCTGAAAGGTAACCCAGTAACAAACCTAGCAATATGATTATAACAGATGGTAAGTTTATTCATGACAGTTTTACTGGTATTATGGAGAACAGGGGATGCATACAGGAGAGTAGAGAGAAGGTGAGTTTGAGCTATGGCAATTTTGGCTTGGGGAGTCAGGAAGCATTTTATTCTATATAACGAGCCTATTTTCTTATTAATAGTTTTGATCATTTGATTTACATGTATATCAAATTTTAGGTTGTTGTCAACAGTTACCCCTAGTAGTTTTGTAGAGAGGTCCGGAGAGATTATGGTCCCATCCTTGGCTTGGATTGTAAAGTTAATGCTGTTGGACCTTTGAGTAGGTAGAAATAACAGCATTTTAGTTTTTTTGGGATTAAGTATCAGGCGACGACTATAGAGCCAGTTTTCAATTTTGTTAAAGGTGGATTGGGTCAATATTTGTAACTCTGTGGGGGTTGTGCTAGAGCAGATCAGCGTAGAGTCGTCTGCATATTGGATACAGCTGGCGTTAGGAATGACAGTATTCAAGTCATTGATGAAGATAGAAAATAATAGTGGTCCCAGTATGGACCCTTGTGGGACTCCCAGTGTGTTGGGTAATAATGTAGAGAGTTTAGTCTGCCATAATACTGCCTGTTTTCTACCAATTAGATAGGAACTAAACCACTGAAGGATTTTAGCATCTAGACAAAGTGATTGCAGAGTGTTAATTAGAAGTTTGTGGTCCACCATATCAAAGGCTTTGGACAGGTCCAAAAATAGTGCAGAGGAAATATTGTTATTATTTCGGTGGGTATTTATGGTATTGGAGAAGACAAGTAGGGCTGAGGTAGTACTATGGAGAGGTCTGAAACCATGTTGGGTGTCTGCCAGTAGATTGTTGGAAAGAAGGTGTTGCATAAGCTGTTTTTGAACACATTTTTCCATTATCTTTGCTAGAGGAGAAAGTATAGAAATGGGCCTGTAATTCGAGAGCTCGGTGGAAGTGCCACCTTTATGGAGAGGAATTACATAGGATATCTTCCAGATATCAGGAATTTTAGCCTCTGCTAAAGAACGATTGATAAGTAATGACACAGGGTAGGCAATGGCCTCAGCTGATTTTTGCAAGAATTCAGCTGGGAGTTGATCAGCGGAGAGTGTGGTAGGTTTTAGTTTTCTGATTAATTTGCAGATAAATGAGGTGGCTACAGGTTGAAAGTTGAATAGTGGAAGATTATGAAAGGTGGGGGAATCAAGTTTGTGGGAGCTGAGTGGCAATTGGCTGGAGAGGGCTTGGATTGTCTCAGTGAAGAAGCGGTTGAAGCTGTTGGAGACTACATCTGGGGATTTATCAATGAGCGTGGCTGGGACAGGGGTGGTGGAGCGACCAGGGTGAAGTAGATTGTTTAGTCCGGCCCAAAATTTTTGTGGGTGGTTTTCATGTTCTGTCTGGAGTTTATGATAGTATTGTCTTTTATCAAGTAATATTTGTCTTTTGGTTTCATTCCTAAGTTGTCTGTAGTTAATTTGGTCGAGAGGGAGTTTAGTGGTTCGCCATACGGTCCAAGCTTTGTTTCTAAGTTTGATTTTGAGCCTGGTCTCTTTTGAAAGCCATGGAACATCTACTGTCTTTGTTTTCTTTGAGCGAATAGGAGCATGAAGATTAAGAATTTCTAGGAATTTTTTGTTGAAATACAGCACTGCTTCGTCTATTCCACAAATATAGTAGAAAGTATAGAAAACTTCTAAAATAACCACATGCTAACCAAGATTTGACACAGGAAATGGTTAAGGAGAAGTGAATATAAACCAAAAGATGGAAAGCTAATAGTAGTGGGTCACGATAGTGGGCTACATACACATTAGTTTAGAAAGTCTCTAGAAAAAAATGTGAGAAATAGATAAATGCAGGTTCTGTAAATCAGAAATCAGTTGCACATCTTGTTGCTCACTTGCACATCTTGTTGCTGGGTGCAGAAACAAAAGCAGTGTGAAATAAAGATACCCATTTAGTTTGTCAGTAGGAGCAACAAAACTAATAAAAAAAGAATGGGATCAATTTCCATCGCAGTATTAGAAACTTAAACCATTTCAAGAAAAAAAAAAACAGACATTACAAGACTTTACAGGCATTAGAGGTGACAGTCATTCAAAGGTGTCTCCAAGAAAGAGGCACTGGTGTTCTGTAAGATTTATCGCACTAAGGATTATTCAGTCTTTCTTGTTGAGGAGGAGCCCAAAACAGAAGCAGTTCCCAAGTGCCGGTCGAGTTTCAAACCAGAAGTCTTCTAAAGCTAAGTTCCTCATTGGGGATCCTTTTTTCTTGCTCTAACCAATGTCAGAAAAAGTTAACAATTGGCTTGCCTGTGGAAAGTAAATACCTCACAGAGATTTTAATTTTTACTGCATCACCTGTTTAGGCCCAGACCACAACATCCCTCTCTGTCGGTTTTTGCCTTGTTTAACACTCGAACCATTCGTCGTCAGGCTGTCTTTGTTGCAAAATTATTTTGCTCTTGTTCTCCGTATTCTGAAATGGCTTTGATAAGCCATTTGACTACTGATCTTTCGAAAAAACATAAAGATAAAGACAGAGACAGACCGCATACATCTAAAACTGCCCATGGCGCTTCCATTAAGCTAGTCGCCAGTCCGCTGATACTTAGTGAGGCACCTTTGCAGCCTCTGATTGCCACTTCTACAGATTTGCAGGCCTCTGCCTAGACCCATTCTGAGTCTGGTATGCTGCAAGATGCTTCTTCGACTATGGAACCTGCAGATGTCTCTGCTTTGGATGGGTTTGGAGCCACTGTGCAGGCACTGGCTTCTGAGGGTGTATTCTGACCTACCGATGTTTGAATTAAACCAACAACTTTGTTTTTAGCTAAAACTACTGAGTTTCTTAGGCCCAGAGTATGCACTATGCCTAGAAAACTGATGACCAAAGTGCATGCTCAAGCTCCAATGCCACAGAAATAAATGCTTAGAATGGCTGAAGATCTCTATAGGGGAAGCCAGCCTTCCCCTGCTAAGAGACAAAGAATTGAGTTTCATTCTGATTCTACAGACCAGGAGTCCATTGAATCTGACCCTTCTGATTATCAGGACATGCCCTTATCAACGTATGAGGATTCAGACACAGAGGAATCCATTCCCTCTGCCTCCCCTCCAGAGGATTTGTCTTTTGATGAAACCTTGCATACTTTAAGAGAACATTTCCGCTGGGAATGTGACTACTCTCAGTCCAAAAAGAGACTCAGAATTTTTAGAGTTGCCTCAGCACAGGCCTCTAGCTATACCCCCTGTGCTGGATGTTGTAGATGATGTCTTCATGGAATCCAGTCTTACTCCAGGCACTTTACCCCTGGCCCCTAGGTTCATAGGTTCATAGGTAGGTACTAGGCTATTGGCCGTGGGGCCTATACAAGCCCAGCCAAAAAGGTACTTGACTTTTGCCACCCAAGAAAATTATTTTCCTGTGCCACTGTCGAGCAGAGCCACAGAGGTGATCCCCGGGGTGAATTTCCTATTTCCCATCCAGTCATCAAGATTTTTCTTGAAGAGTGCTAATGAGGAGCTTTGTTTGATATAGATAGGTAGTTGATTCCAGAGTATGGGAAGTCTCTGGGACAGGAATCTATCCCTCCGGCATGTTCTGTTTATTGTGGTGACAAGGTTTAGGTCCCTAGAGCGTGTAGCTTGGAGGGATTGGGATTTCTTTAAGTGGAGCATGTCCAACAGCTCTAGGTTTGACTTGTATGTTAGGCAGAGATCACCTCTGAGTAGGTGATATGCGACAGAGTAAAGCTGGAGTTTCTTGAGACGGTCTGCGTAGGGCATCTGTTTGAGGCCAGTAATCCTCTTTGTGAAGTATTTCTGCAGCCTTTCAGTTGTTGTAGATGTCTTGTGAGGTACATACCAAAAGGGGCATTGTACTCTATAATGGATCTAATGAGTGATGAGTAGAGGGGAACAATGACCTCTTTTTTTCTGGATGAAAAACCTTTTGAGATGAGGTGTGCCATGTAGAAGGATTTCCAGACTACTGTGGCGATGTGATTATCAAAGGAGAGACTACTGTCCACCTGTGTCCCAAGGTCTCTTATCACACTTTCGGTGTTAAGTATACTACCGCATATGTTGTAGTTCATGGGTACAGAGTTTTTACCAAAGGGGATGACAATGCACTTTTTAGCACTGAGCTTGAGGCCATGGCTTTGACACTAGGCATCTGTCTCAGTGAGGCCTTTTTGTAGGATGTCCACATCATTAGGAGTTTCGATTATGGCTCTTAGTTTGCAGTCATCTGCAAACTTTGTTAGCCAAAGACCTTCTGTGTTAGCCTGTACTTCAGAGAAGTAGATACCAAACAGGAGAGGACCCAGGACTGAACCCTGTGGTACTCCACTTGTCACTGGTCTGAAGTCGGATTTGGAGTCTGCTACTTTCACAGTGTGGGTTCTGTCACTGAGCCAGTTGGCAACCCATCTTGTGACATAGGGATTTATACATAGTTTAATGAGTTTATCTATAATTCCAGGGTGGGGGATGGTGTCAAAAGCCGTGGCAAGATCTAGATAGGCTGTGTGAACCACCTGACCCTTGTCTACAGCTTTGGTGACTGCTTCAAGGAAGTTTATCAGGTTTTACAAACCTGAACTGGGTGGGATCCAGAGTTTGGGGATTACCAATGTCTTTGTTTATAAGTTCTATAATGATACATTCCATGGCCTTGCAGACCAGGGTCATCAGGCTAATGGGGCAGTAGTTCCCAGGGTCCATTGTGGCACCCCCCCCTTGTGGAGTGGGATAAACTTTGCTGTGCTCCATTCAGCAGGCACAAAGCCTGAGGTGAGGCTATGATTGAACATGGTACTTAGATGGGGGTGCCATTTTGTTCTGTAGTTTGTATAGAACGCAGCCTGGGATGTTGTCTGCTCCCATGGATGCTGTGTTCTTGGCTTTGAAGAGTGTGGTTTTTACCTGTGCAGCCATGATTACAGGAACTTTGCATTCTTCTGGTATAGAGATGGGCTGTTTAGGGGGTGAGAGGGGGATAAAGTTAGCACTGAACCTATCTGTCAGGATGTTGGCAATATCAATTGGGTCTGTATATTTAGTGCCATTGTGCTGTAACTCAGAGCAGATCTGAGTGTTGCCATTGAGATTCTTGACATAGCTATAGAATGCTTTGTGGTTGTCTTTAGAATCAGTGGCAATTTTGTTTTTGTAACTAGCTTTGGAGGATTTTATCAGGGATCACAGCTTCTTACTGAGACTGAACAAGGAGCTCCTCCACTCGTGGGATTTTACTCTCTTTTGCAAGAGTTTCTTCCTTCTGTTGTAGAGTTTGTTTATGGCAGGGGACCAACAGATTGGCTTCCTTTTTTTGGAGGATAGCGTCTTGGTTCTGTTTGGGATAGCACGATCCATGCACTCATGTAAGTGCTTATAAAGTGCAATTGTGTAGGATTCAGCAGTTGTAACTGTATTGTCCATCTGCATGGGTGTCATGAAGTTCACCACTTCTGTCTTAAGAAGCATGAAGTTGGCTTTGGAGAATTTTTTTACCATGTTTTCCTTAATGGGGGGTGGAGGCAGGATGTGGATATCTAGGGTAATTAGCTTATGGTCGGATCGGACCAATGAGGCATTGATGTCAGGTGTGGAACACCGGTCACTCATATTGGTAATGACTAGATAGATCTAGGATATTGTTTTCCCTGGTGGGGGTGTGGATAAGTTGATCCAGGGCATTGGAGTTTATGAATTCCAGAAAGCATTGAGCGAAGGAGTTGGTACATGAGTAGTTTTCCCAGTTAATGGTGGGGTAGTTGAACTCGCCCATTATTAGGGTGTCTGGTTGAACCCTAATATTTTCCAGTACATCAAGAAAAGACGAGTAGGAATCCTGGGGCATCTTGGGTGATCTTTAGCAAGCTACAATTTGGATTGCAGTTTTGTCCAGATTTAGTTGCACTTGGATAACCTCGGCTGCATTATGCTGAGCAACTAGCCTGGAGGTGTGGATATCCTTAATGAATATGGACACACCTCTGCCTTTGGTGTTCCGGTCCAGGTTACATGGCCAAAAAGTGTGGTATGAGTTGTAGCCTGGTAGTGCATGGGGTGCTCTCTGGAGACTTGAACCAGGTCTCAGTCACTGCACAGATATTGATGTTCTCCATTTTAAGGAGTGCCTCGAGTGAGTGCATTTTCAGATTTAGACTTCTAGCATTGAGTAGCATCACCCTCAGTTTTTGCTTGCCTGTTCATTACGGTGGTGAATTTGTCATTTGAACCTTGCCTAAAAAAGGCACTATAGGAGCGGCAAGAACCTTAGCCAGTATCTGGAATCCCAGGGGTGACAGGTACTATAGAGTACCTGATTCTCACAAATTTCTCTTTAAGAATCCTACTGAGGATCCCGAAACCATTTCCCAGGGACTTAAAGGTATTCAGGCTACTACAGCCAAAAACCCTACCCCTTCAGACAGAGATTCCAGAGCTTTAGACAGATGGGGTAAGAAAGTATATACCTCTGCAACTCTTGCCATCAGGACATTGAATTGCCAGTTTCACATGTCGAAGTACCAGCAGCATATTATGGAACTAATTAAACAAAAAATGGTGTTACTTCCAGATTGTGCAGAAAATAAAGATTTACAAGAGTTAATGCATTCTTGCAAACCAAGTTAGTCAGCATACTTTGCAGTGTGGCTTTGATGCCCTAGAAGCATCTTGCAGGGCTCCAGTCACTGAGTCTGTACTGAGAAGACATGTTTGGCAGAAGGAACAAACATGCCAGATCATGTAAAATCCAAATTACTAGACGCTCCTTTAAATAAGGACTGTTTGTTTGTCACCAAAGCAGAAGAGGTTCTTAAAAAGATGGAAGAGAAAGCTAAATATATGCAAACTGTTAAGGAATTCTTACAAGTTCAGCCACCTAGATTCAGAAGGCATTGGCCTTCTAAAAACTGGTCCTTTCCAGCCCCTTCCAGGCCTTCTCAAACCAAACCCAGAGGAAACAGGCCACCCAGACTACAGTCTCAGGGTATGCAGACATCTAAACAATGGAATGCTCCCACCTCAAAAACAGGGAATGGTAAGCCACCCCCTTATGGAAAAAGTTCACAATGACTTTTCAATTATTCTTCCCAGCCCTGTCCAATTACTTGTGCCCCTAGGAGGAAAACTTGCCCTTCATGCAAAAAACTGGATGTCCATTTCTCAGAACCGATGGGTCCTAAACATTGATCCCAGGGGTACAGATTCTACTTCCATTCACTGCCAAGCCCAAGCAGGGTTTGCAGACCTTCCTCCAAACCAATAGGCAGAGGCTCAAAAGCAAATACTTTCCCTGCTCAATATCAAAGCTACTCAACCTGTTCCAGTAGAACAAAGGGGACAAGGTTTCTACTCCAGACTTTTCCTGGTGCCCAATCCTGGATCTACCATTTCTCAACACCTTTCTGGTGATCCCAAAATTCAAGATGCTTACCCTGCAACAGCTTCTCCCTATGCTAGCCAAGAATGCCTGGTTAGTCACTCTAGACTTAAAAGAAGCTTATCGGCACATCCCCATAAGGGAGTCATGCAGAAAATATCTACACTTCAGGGCAGACTGTATGCACTATCAGTTCTCTGCACTTCCCTTTAGCTTATCTGCTACACCCAGAGAATTCACAAAGTGCCTGGCTCCAGCCATTGCATACTGCAGGCAGAAAAATATCCAAATTTCCCCATACCTGGATGATTGCTTGATTCAGGTGGACAGTCAGGAATTGCTACTTCAGCACCTGGCATTTGTAAAAAGACTTCTCACTTTATTGGGGTACACCATCAATGAAAAGAAATCACAACTGGTGCCCAGTCAAAATATTGTATTCCTGGGAGCAAGCTTGGACACAACTTCCCAGATGGCATTTCTCACTTCAAAAAAACAGGTCTATCTGACAAACTACTTCAAACAAATGGCCACCAGAACCCAGCTATCTGCAAGGAAAATACTGCAAGCCCTAGGGTTCATGGCCTCATGTATTCTGCTAATTCCATATGCAAGCCTGCATATGAGGAAACTTCAGTGGTACTTAAAAAGTCTTTGGCACCAACATTCTCAGGACCTGGAAACAGTCTTTCCAATCATACCCTGTCTAAGGGCAGAGTTCCTTTGGTGGGCAGAAGCATGCAACCACAACAAGGGACTGCTTTTCACTCAACCCCTCGCCACCCAAACCTTGACAACAGATGCATCAGACTATGCATGGGGGGCTCACATGGCAGGCAAATGCATTCAGGGTGACTGGAGCCCAGGCCAAATTCTCCTGCACATCAATCAAAAAGAGATGCTAGCTGTACGGAATGCTCTGACAGCCTACAAATACCAAATCCTTCCAGGACAACTGTTTATAAAAACAGACAACACCACAGTTATGTGGTACATAAACAAGCAGGGGGGAACCCATTTTACCCACTCTGCAGGTTAGCCATGGCCCTGTGGAACACAACATTGAGCAGCCAAGTGCATCTATAAGCTCAATTCCTGCCAGGCAAACAAAATTCACTGGCAGACGACCCAAGCAGAAATCTCCTAGATTCACACGAGTGGAAATTGGAGCCCAACACCTTCTACCTTCTAATCCAGAGGTGGGGGACACCGGAGGTGAACCTCTTTGCCTCCTCCGAGAACCACCAGTTGAGCAAATTCTGCAACAGGAACCCTCACAGCAGGGCCAGGAAGGTGGATGCCCTATCCTTCCAATGGAAAAACCTCTCAATTTATGCCTTTCCCCCTCTGCCTCTCCTCTCAAAAGTACTACTCAAGATAAAACAGGACAGGCCAAGGGTAATTCTTATTGCTCCAGACTGACTACGCGAGCATTGGTGCCCACTCTTATGCAGTCTGACAGCAGTGCCACTCTGGCACCTTCACCAGACTCCTACCCTGCTGTCTCAGCAGGAGGGACAGATTTTGCATCCACAGTTGCAAACTTTAAACCTTGCAGTCTGGCTTATCCCCTGAATACACCACCAGCAACACTCAGCAAACAGGTGCTAGACATCATTATTGAAGCCAGAAGGCCTAGTACTAGGAAATCCTATGCTGAAAAGTGGAAAAGATTTTGTTCTTGGAATCAGTCTCAAGGAAAGGACTTAGCAGTGTCCTCCTTACCTCTAATCCTGGATTACCTACTAGAGCTACTCCACAGAGTCCTATCCTTCTCCCCCATTAAAATTCATGCCTCTGCCATCTCAACTCATTATAATACTGAGCCACCTCTATTTTCTCACTCTCTCATCAAACAGTTCCTGAGAGGGGCTAACAACTTAAAGCCCCCTAGGAGAGCAACCCACCCATGCCTGGGACCTTAACTTTGTACTGAAAAAGTTCATGCTTCCCCCTTTTGAACCTGCTGCTTCAGCAGAGTTAAAATTCCTCTCTTGGAAAACAGCCTTGCTTTTAGCCATAACTTCAGCAAGAAGAGTGTCTGAGTTACAGGCACTAATGACTGTGGAACCCTTCATTATTTTCCATGCTGACAGGGTTTCCCTCAGGACTAACCCATCTTTTATGCCTAAAGTGGTATCCAGTGTGGCACTAAACCAATCCATCCATTTTCCAACCTTCTTCCCTAACCCTCAGAATAAAGGGGAAAGGATCCTGCACTCCTTGGACGTGCACAGACAGCTCAGGTTCTATCTTGAGAGGACTAAACCTTTCAGAAAATCTGACCAGCTGCTAGTCAGCTTTGCTACAGGGGCAGAGGGCAAGGCCATTTCAAAACAAACCATTTCCAAATGGATAGCACACTGCATCCATTTCTGCTATAAGCATCATGGAAAACCTACCCCATTGGAAATCAGATCACATCCCACTAGGGCTACTTCCATCTCTACAGCATTTCTTAGGAGAGTCCCTACCAGGGACATTCTGGAAGCTGCAGCCTGGAGTTCTGTATACACCTTCACCAAGCATTATCACTTACCTATTTTTTTCTAAATCCAGAGCTGGATTTGCTATAGCAGTCTTACAAGGCCTGCTAGCCAGACCTAACACTTCTTGACTGCCTCCACCCTTCCTCAGCTTTGGAAATCAACCCAAGTGTGATGACTACAACAGTGAAACACGAAGAACATAGTAGAGTTGTGTACACTTACCATAAATGTAGATGTTTGAGTGTATTCACTGTTGCAGTCCTGGTTTCCCTCTCTCCAGCCCCCTGGTTTTCTCTGTCTTTCTACCTCTCCTCTCTATGGCAATTCTTACTGGCATTGGTATTTACTTTTTACTGGTGATGTTCCCCACCATATACTAGCTTCCTATTTGGGGGTGCCTGACATTTGGGGTTAAGAAAAACTGATGTAATGGCATCAGCTGCCTGTTTTATACCCCTGACGACCTGACGTCATGGAAGAAGCGACAGTATCTGACACAAAAATCCTAAGACTCTGGTATTCAGGCCGACTTAGAGCAACCTGCAGGCAGATAACCCAAGTGTGATGACTGCAACAGTGAATACACTCGAACATCTACATTTATGGTAAGTGTACACAACTGTACTTTCTCTTGGCACATGTGGATCAGTACATCTATTTCCCAGTGAACCTCATGACCAAGCCAGGAGTTGCCCGTTATGGGCTGACATGTTTTCCTGAAGTATTTAATGCAATAGACTCCACCCATATTGCAATGAGGGCACCTTCTGATTCACAGGGGGAGCAGTACCACAATAGGAAGGGCTACCATTCCATCAGTTGCCAAGTAGTGTGTGATGCATGGGGGTACACAACCAACATCTGTGCCTAGCATCCTTTCAGTGCACATGATTCCCATATCTAGCACACTAGCTCACTTTACCACCTCTTCTTGGATGGTAGAATACCCAATGGCCATCTTCTTGGTAAGTGATTTTTTTTTTTATGTTATTTAAGCAGTTATTCAATTTATAGGTTCATAGGTTCATAGGTAGGTACCAGGCTATCTGCTCAAAGGTATTTATAAGCCTAGCCAGAATGTGTTGCCTTTTGCTGCCCCCATTAGATTAGTTTCCTGTACCTCTGTCCAGCCGAGCCACTGAAGTGATCCCCGAGGTAAACTTTCTGTTTCTCATCCACTTGTCTAGATTTCTTTTGAAGAGTGTTAGCTCTGCCTAATGTAGATTGGGATCTTGTTCCAAAGCATGGGAAGTCTGGGACAGGAATCTATCCCTCCAGCATGTCCTATTTATTATTTTGGTGAGGTTTAGATCCCTAGAGCATGCGGCTCGCGGGGATAAGGTTTTCTTTAGGTGGAGCATGTCCATCAATTCTGGGTTGGACATGGCCTTGTATGTCAGGCAGAGATCACCTCTGAGTAGGCGGTATGCAACTGAGTACAGCTGTAATTTCTTCAGTCAAGCTGCACAGGGCATCTGTTTGAGGCCAGTGATCCTCTTGGTGAGGTACTTCTGTGGTCTTTCCAGCTGTTGCAGGTGTCTTGTAAGGTACATCCCAAATGAGGCGTTGTACTCTATGATGGGTCTGATGAGGGATGAGTAGAGGGGCACAATGACCTCTTTTGATCTGGATGCGAACCCTTTTGTGATTAGGTGGGCCATGTAGAAGGATTTTCTAACCACTTTGGCAATGTGATTATCAAAGGTGAGATTATTATCTACTTGGGTCCCCAGATCCCTTATTACGTCTTCCATATTTAGGGGACTGCCACCGATGTGGTAGTTTGTGGGTACTTTGTTTTTTCCAAAGGGGATGACTATGCACTTTTTGGCATTTAGCTTAAGGCCATGATTTTGACACCAAGCATCCGTCTCAGTGAAACCCTTTTGGAGGATGTTTGTGTCAGCCAGAGAGTTAATTATAGCCCCTAGTTTGCAGTCGTCTGTGAACTTGGTCAGCCATAGTCCTCCTGTGCTTGCCTGTACCTCTGAGAAGTATATGCCGAACAGTAGGGGTCAGAATGAGCCCTGGGGAACTCCACTTGTAACGGATTTAGAGTCGGACCTAGCTCCCCCAACTCTCACCATGTGTGTTCTGTCTGTGAGCCAGTTGGCAACCCATCTTGTGATGTAGGGGTTTATGTTCAGGCTGGTGAGCTTGTCTATAATACCAGAATGGGGAATGGTGTCGAAGGCCTTTGTGAGGTCTAGGTAGGCTGTGTATACCACCTTTCCCCTCATCTATAGCCTTGGTAACTGTCTCAAAGAAGTCCACCAGGTTCAGGTTTTAAACCATATCACTGTATAGTAATGTTTTCTGTTTTTATTTTCTTTGTCTTTTTTTAAGGTCATGCTAGATGTCCACTGGAGCCATGGCTCATGATTCCAGTGGCAGTGAGAAATCCCTCTGGAGCTGCATAGAAGAGATAAAACATACCCCTGTCCCAGACCAGTATTGGCATTGAGAGGGTCTTCGGCCTGCTGAAGAGCCATTTCAGATACCTGATTGAGTCTGGTAGTGCCCTTCAGTATGACCCAGCCACTGCATGTACAATGTTTTGTGCCTGTTACATTCTGCATAATATGATCATGTGCTGGTTTGGTGGTAAAGTGACCCATGCTGCAGCTGTCAGTTCTAGCCCCACTATGACTAATGATGATCAGCCAGTGGCAATAGTAAGGGACCCCATGTTGCAGGTTCTTGCACAGCATGTGAATGCACAGGGAAAGAGGTGGTGTCTAGTCCAGAACTGTGCACCATGACATTCAGGTTAGTGTTTCATTTACTGTAAAAAACACACACAGAGTTTAATTAATGCATGCAGTGATATCTGTGAGCTATGTTGTGTTGTTCATGGTCTGCTGCCACTGTTCATCTGACATTCTCTTTCTTCTTAATTTTTTTTTATTATTACTTGTTTGAATGATACTCATGTTGATGATATGCCTGAGTGCTCACTGATTCCTGTTCAGTGATACTGAAAAGCATCAAATCAAGAAATAACTCATAGTTTTTCCAACTGTAATGAGTAACTTCTGCTTCATTGATTTCTTCACCATCGAATAGAATACAATACTAACATTGAAATATTCAGTTATTTATTTCATTTCTTTCTACTGCACTCTTCTGTACTGCAATCGGATAGTTTTTATAGTCTCATACAAAATGAATTCTGACTTCATAAACTGTCATCATTTGTACAGTGAGGAGGGTGTAGTGGCAGCAGTTAAGACATGGCAGGATGTGTATTTTAATGTGTCATTTCCTCATGATATAGTTTGCCTGAAAATGTTCTTTCATTGCTATTTTGATGTTCTAGGTGACTGCCATTAGAAGGAATGGTAATTCATGTATCATTGCTTTTGTCCATTATTTATTCATGTACCTAATAGCTGTACACAGATTCCTCCCTACCAACCTCATTCCAATTAAACAGAATGATTTGTCAGTGAATGTAATTCACAGCAGTTCCATATGTAATAAGTCATACACATCTCCTATTGATAAGTCTGGTGATGATGCAACTGATTTGGAGGATGAGTTACCATGAGAACTGTAAGACAAATTAGTTCAATATTGTGATCTACTTGATGAAGGTGATCCTGCTGTCACTGACTTGACACTGTTGCATGATTATGACTGTGACCTGGAACGTGAGGTTCTGCTAAGATTAGATGATTATTGACATGGCCTATGTGAAATGTATTGTAATTATTTACTGTGACTACTGACATTACTGTCTTGAGAAGCAGCAGGAGTATCATGTGATCTCCCCCAGCATGTCCCCTTCCCCTTGTAACACTTAGTCCAGTATAACTCTGTTATATTCTAACTATTGTTTGAATGGAAGTGGCAAATGATGCTTGGTGTGCCACCATGCTACACATCAGTGATGCCATACCATTATCTTTACTCTCTGCCATTTTGAAGTAGTGCTGGAAATCATCACGCATACCCTGAAGGACTCTGACCATTTCCAGCTGACTCTCTGTGGCAGTTCTCTGAGCCCTAACAATATCATGGTACATTTCTTGTTGGACAGCCAATGCTTTATGTGTTTCCTGAGGCAGTTGTAAATAATTCCTGAGCCTGGCTTACCTTTTTCATTGGTGTTACTGGTGACAATGTGGCCTTAGAATGTCTGCCATCATCCTCAAAGTGTTCTTCTGTCTGTAGAGATACTGATGTAGTGGTGCAGGGATCTTCCTGTAGTACAGCCATGAATGCTATGTCTACTTGAGCTTGACTTTGACTGTCACTTTCTGCAGAGTTAATAACAAGTGGTGAGGTGAGGACTGCCTGCCACTTCCCTTAGACTGCCTCATAAGTATAACTGTATTATCATCATCATTAACAGTACCCATTCTGCATTTGACATAATCAATATTTAATCATATAGTTTGTTTCTGATGCTGATTGTAAAAGGATATTATTACAAAACATTAATAACAAAACCACAACATATGGTATAGTATGCTTACAAGTGGGGGGTGGGACGCTTACAGTGCACACTGCCTTCATTTTCATTATTTGCTGGTGTACAAGGCTCACCTAATAATTAATTTTGATTTGCTTAATGATATTCTTTGTCAGCATTTATTTATGTTTATAAAACTCATGCATTTTAAATCAACCTCCATGAGCTGATGAATGTAAGTGTTGCCTTTTGCTGTAGACATTGGTTAGATGGAACAGTATCCACACTACCTCTAATTATTCATGTTACATCATCTTCAATATCATACTCATCTCCATGGACAGACAGAAGGTATTCATAATCAGATGTTAACTTAATAGGATTCAGAGCCCCCATGTAGTGGTATGAGAAATTACATTTGACTTGACCTTGCTTCTAGCATGTGCAACCATATTGTTTGCCCTTTTCCTGCACTGTGCCAATACTCTGTTTCTGCCTCCAGTTACACTGATTTCAGCAACTACATGACTCCAGGCCTTGTTCTTTTTGGCTTGTGAATATGTCTTACACAAGCCATACATTTGGCTTATGCATATCTTTGTATTATATTATTAATATGTATTTGTTCTCGGGGTGAATTTCCTATTTCCCATGCAATCATCAAGATTTTTCTTGAAGTGTGCTAAATGAGGAGCTTTGTTTGATATGGGTAAGTAGATTATTCCAGAGACAGGAATCTATCCCTCCAGCATGCTCTGTTTATTGTGGTTCATAGGTTCATAGGTAGGTACTAGGCTATTGGCGCTAGGGCCTATATAAGCCTAGCCAAAAAGGTACCCTAGCTTTCGCCACCCAAGAAAATTATTTTCCTGTGCTCCTGTCGAGCAGAGCCACAGATGTGATCCCCAGGGTGAATTTCCTATTTCCCATCCAGTCAGCAAGATTTTTCTTGAAGAGTGCTAATGAGGAGCTTTGTTTGATATAGATAGGTAGTTTGTTCCAGAGTATGGGAAGTCTCTGGTACAGGAATCTATCCCTCCAGCATCTTCTGTTTATTGTAGTGACAAGGTTTAGGTCCCTAGAGCATGTAGCTCGGATGGATTGGGATTTCTTTAAGTGGAGCATGTCCAACATCTCTGAGTTTGACATAGCTTTGTATGTTAGGCAGAGTAGGCGACATGCGATGGAGTAAAGCTGGAGTTTTTTTAGATGGTCTGCATAGGGCAGCTCTTTGAGGCCAGTAATCCTCTTTGTGAGGTATTTCTGCGGCCTTTCCAGTTGTTGTAGATGTCTTGTTTGGTACATACAAAAAGGGGCATTGTACTCTATAATGGGTCTAATGAGTGATGAGTAGAGGGGAACAATGAGCTCTTTTTTCCTGGATTAGAAACCTTTTGTGATGAGGTGTGCCACGTAGAAGGATTTCCTGACTACTATGGTAATGTGATTATCAAAGGAGAGACTACTGTCCACCTGTGCCCCAAGGTCTCATCACACTTTCAGTGTTAAGTAGACTACCACCTATGTGGTAGCTCATGGGTACAGAGTTTTTACCAAAGGAGATGACAATGCACTTTTTGGCATTGAGCTTGAGGCCATGGCTTTGGCACCAGGCATCTATCTCCATGAGGCCCTTTTGTTGGGTGTCCACATCATTAGGAGTTTTGATTATGGCTCCTAGTTTGCAGTCATCTGTGAACTGCACTAGCCAAATACCTTCTGTGTTAGCCTGTACTTCAGAAAAGTAGACACCAAACAGGAGAGGACCCAGGACTGAACCCTGTGGTACTCCCCTTGTCACTGGTCTAAATTCAGATTTGGAGTCTGCTACTTTCACAGTGTGGGTTCTGTCAGTAAGTCAGTTGGCAGCTCATCTTGTGACATAGGGATTTATACCTAGTTTAGTGAGTTTATCTATAATTCCAGAGTGGGGGATGGTGTCAAAAGCCTTGGCGAGATCTAGATAGGCTGTGTGAACCATTTTATCCTCATCTATGGCTTTGGTGACTGCTTCAAAGAAGTCTATCAGGTTTAGGAGACATGATCTGCCTTTTACAAACCCGAACTGGGTGGGGTCCAGAGTTTGATGATTACCAATGTCTTTGTGCATAAGATCCATGATGATATGTTCTATGGCCTTGCATACCAGGCTCATTAGGCTAATGAGGCAGTAGTTCCCGGCATCCGTGGTGGCTCCCCCTTTGTGGAGTGGGATAACCATTGCTGTGCACCATTCAGTGTGCACAAAGCATGAGGTAAGGCTATGATTGAGCATGATGCTTAGGTGGAGTGCCAGTTCATTCTTCAGTTTGTGTAGAACGCAGCCTGGGATGTTGTCAGGTCCATGGATGCTCTGTTCTTGGCTTTGGAGAATGTGTTTTTTACCTGTGCAGACATGATTACAGGAACTTTGCATTTTTCTGGTATAGAGATGAGCCCTTTAGGGGGTGAGAGGGGGGGGTAAAGTTAGCACTGAACCTATCTGCCTGGATGTTGGCAATATCAGTTGGTTCTGTATATTTAGTGCCATTGTGCTGTAACTCGGAGCAGATCTGAGTGTTGCCATTGAGATTCTTGACATAGCTATAGAATGCTTTGTGGTTGTCTTTAGAATCAGTGGCAATTTTGTTTTTGTAACTAGCTTTGAAGGATTTTATGAGGAATCTCAGCTTCTTACTGAGGCTGACCAGGGAGTTCCTCCAATCATGGGATTTTGCTCTTTTTTTGCAACAGTTTCTTTCTTCTGTTGTAGAGTTTGTTTATGGCAGGGGACCACCAGATCGGTGTTATTTTTTTGGAGGATAGCATCTTGGTTTTGTTAGGGATAGCACGATCCATGCACTCATGTTAGTGCTTATAAAGTGCACTTGTGTAGGACTCAGCAGTCGTACCTCTATTGTCCGTCTGCATGGGTGTCGTGATGTTTGCCAGTTCTGTCTTAAGAAACGTGAAGTTGGCTTTGGAGAAATTTTTTACGGTGATTTCCCTAATGGGGGTGGGATGTCGATGTCTAGGGTGATTAGCTTGTGGGCAGATCTGACCAACAAGGAATTGACTTCTGCTGTGGAACACCGGTCGCCCATGTTGGTAATGACCAGGTCTAGGATAGTGCTGCCCCTGGTGGGGGTGTAAATAAGTTGATCCAAGGCATTGGAATTTATGAATTCCAGAATACTTTGAGCAAAAGAGTTGGTACATGAGTAGTCTTCCCAGTTAATGGTGGAGTAGTTGAAATCACACATTATTAGGGTGTTGGGGTTGTACCCTAATATTTTCCAGTGTATCAAGAAATGAGGAGTGCGAATGCTGGGACATGGTGGGGGATCTGTAGCAAGTTATGATTTGGATTGCGGTCTTGCCCAGAGTTAGTTGCACTTGGATAATCTCGGATGCATTATGCTGAGCAACTAGCCTGGAGGGGTGGATATCCTTAATGAATATGGACATGCCTCCCCCTTTAGTGTTTCAGTCCAGGTTAGGTGGCCAAAAGGTGTGGCATGAATTATATCCTGGTAATGCAGGGATTTTCTCTGGAGCCTTGAACCAGGTCTCTGTCACTGCGCAGATGTTGATGTCCTCCATTTTAAGGAGTGCCTTGAGTGAATGCATTTTCAGGTTTAGACTTCTAGAATTGAGTAGTATTATCTTCAGATTTTGCATGCTTATATCTGTTATGGTGGTGGTTTTGTCCTTTGAACCTTGCCTAAAAAAGGCACTATAGGGGTGGCAAGAGCCTTAGCCAGTATCCGGAATCCCAAGGGCAACAGGTGCAGGCCATCTCTGGCAAAGCATCATTGTCTGTCGATCATATGATCCCAGGCAGACGGATACTGGATCCCCTTTGAATGAAACCAGAAACTTAGCCAGTTGCTGAAGTCATTCATTTTGTCCTTGTACTGTGGTATCATTCTGGGTGATGGCAGGATGCTACTCAGGGCTAGGGCCATACCTGCCTGGGCTACAAGAAAAGAGAACTCCTCCATATCTCTTTTCATGTAGTCCAGATAGGTATGTCTCAGGTCATTCACATCAACATGGACAATAACAGAGTCATATGTGTAGTTGTTGTGGAGTGACCTGAGTGCATGCGTTATGTGGCAGATCCTGGCACCTGACAGGCAGCTGACAATAACTTTCTCCTGGTTTAACCTGGTGAGTGGAACATCATTGTGCCTGACTATAGAGTAACCTATGACTAGAGTGTTGAGTACTTTGTTTTGCCTTATAGGCTGTAGTTGAGTTGCACACTGAGTGTTTGGGGGGTATGTGTCATTTCGGTTGTGTTGGGGGGGTGGAAGTTGCTTGCGTTTCTGCTTTGGAGGTCTCTGTTGCTTGAGCATATTTTTATTGAGAGCCTCCATGAATGTAGGTGTGTGTTTCATGTTTCTATGTGTGTGTTTTGGTGGTGTAGGTTTTGAGGGGTTATGTGATGATTGTGGTGTGGTGCAAGTGTCTACCTTCTCCTCTTGACTGTCTAGTCCAGTCTTGGGTGAAGAGAGCTTTGCTTCCAGTTTGGCTGTATAAGTGCATCTCTCAAAGGTTGTAGTGTTGGGTGGTAGGAGGAGAGGGTTGTCTGTGTACATGAGGCAATTGCTGCATTGCCCTAAGATGGCCAGATTCATCAGGTAGACAGGAGAAAACACCAGGAGCTGACCCTTAGACATGCTTGTATAGGTGCTTATTTATTAAGTACTAAAAACTGTTTTCCTCTAGACAAGTGAGGAAAGATGAGCGCTGTAGTAATTTGTAGCTTATTTAGTGCTAACCACAAATTCTAAACAAGTGCTGAGCTCAAAGAAAACAGATTTTAGTGCTAAAACTAAAAAATGGCTTGTTCTAAGAGAAAATTTGAAGAGCAGATTTTACGGTGCCGGGAATAGTTTAATCCTAGTTAAGCAGCGATGCATAAAGTGTGTGTGTGTGAACTGATTCAAACCAATTAACAAATAAAAAGCTAAAAACTGAGCCCAGTTCCAGCAGTCTTTGATCAGACAAGTTCTAACTGCACACTCCTGCCACTATGGTGCAGGGGAACCTTCTCCAAAAAAGATGGTCTGGATTACTGCTCAAGTTATACAAACAAAGCTAGATTCAGCAGGTCTGACTTTAGTCTATGCTACAGCAAACAAGACGTACCAATTTCAGAAAGAAACAGTTCAAATAAGCAGGCACACTAAGCCTTTAACCAGAAACTCCCAGCTCAGAAGGGCAGAATCTACCCTCTCCTCCCACAAGAGTGCAGACCACATCGCCATTTATTGGCTTCTTTGCCATATGGAAAATTTCTCCATTTGAATAAGCTTTGTAGTGAAGATAGTATGTTTGATGCTGAGGTTCAACAGACTTATGAGATAGTCATTCATAGTGGATAGGATTATAAAATAGTTGATGAGGCTCTAAATAGAATTTTATGTCATAGGTACAGTGTTACTTATAACAGACAGCATGTAAACACATTAGGATGAAAAAATGAACCTGTCCCTTCCATTTTTAGGAGTAATTGGAAACATTGTGATATTTATAGTAATAATAATAAAGGGGAGGTTTATTTTGTTACTATTTATAAAATGCTTAGTAATAAAATTAAATAGATCTTGGAATATTTTAATTAATGTCCATGCTTGAAATGTCTGTATGCATGTACAGTATGTATACTTTTCCCATTCTTGTTGTGGCTCTTTGAATGATGGCAACACCTGTGAAGGCATGAGGCTGTGCTCCTAGGTGGTCTGAGAAAGAAACCTTAATCATGCTTTACCTTTTATATGATTCATACCCGGAGAAGATCAAGGCATGCACAAGACATATCACATGGAAAAATATTGATATCTGGTAGGAGTTAGGTGACAACCTGTCAACTCAGACAAGGTAAGCCACTCTGGTCAGCAGTGCTGTCACAGGTATGAAGATTTATAGAAGCGTAGGGCTGACCAGCTGGCTGAGTGACTAGGTCAAGTTAGAGCGAGAAGGCCAAAGTTTTATAGTAAGTAAAATATTAACAGATTTTTTTTATATATGTATATATATATATATATATATATATATATATATATATGTGTGTGTGTGTGTGTGTATATATATATATATATATATATATATATATATATATATATATATATATATATCTATATATATATATATATATATATATATATATCTATATATGTATATCCCTGTGTATAAAGACAAACAAAACGAGAATTTGTATATCCTTGCAAGTATACATCTCATTTCATTTGGGAACTACTATTTTGCTAGCCCTGAACACTAAGTTTTAGATGCAACTTATTTTATCTTGAAGCAAAAAAAAAAAGATATTGTATTTCTTTCCTTGCTTGTGATTTTTGTTTGGGCCATCATTGGATTAAAATGCTGAAAAAGCCCTTAAGATGCACCTCAGAGCATCTTGCACTCTATGACTTCCATGAACCTAATGGCCTCCAGGCCCCTGAAGTAATTCAGTTACTTCATCCACATTTTTTGCAGTGAAGTCTTGGCTAGTTAGGGTATGTTAAAAGTATGGAAGAAAATGCTAAAAAAGTAATAGAAACTGTGAAAAAATAAGAAATAAGTAATCTGTCTGGATGTTAAGAGGCCAGATGGAGGAAAAAACGGGAGAAGTAATGAAGAAGTGCAGGGATGGAACCAGTATGCAATGGGGTATCATCAAATCCTTTACCTTTGGCTACATTTCACATAAGACAGGCCTTGTTGACTGCAGTCAGACATCTGAGGTGTATCTAGTCCATGAAGTGGTTACTGAGGCAGTTTGTGGATGAAAGTGACCAACCCCATATGTTGCTTGATCATGAACCTGTCATAATGGAGCCTCACCTCATCGCAATTAGCTCCTCTCATTCAGTTACTTCCTGCAACCCCAATCCATACACACACACACTTTGAAGTCACCAGCTGCCCATGAGTTACACAGAGAGTAGCTACATCAAAAAATGGTGAATCTGCTGGTCTAGTTTATTGGTTACAGTGGAGTAAAAGCAAAATTGATAAGGTATAAGAAATGAAGAGAGAGGTAATAGGCATAAACATATTGCCATTTATGTCAATAGAGTAAAATGCTGCATAAATAAGGACATGAGGAAATAAGAGGGAGAAACGTAACACTACCCAGAAGATACATGCCCAGAACCAGCTAACAAATGTTGCAGATGTACAGGTGCACCCTACCAGGGGCATTAATTGGTCAGCTGCTCCAAATCTGTACCACACAGTGGGGTACTATACACCTGCCATTGTAGTCTGTTCTTAGTAGACACAGACAATAATTTAGAATTTACATTCTACATCAAAGAAAAACTATAACACATACTGACAGCTACAGGCATTATCCTGAGCCAACATTTTAAAACAGTCAACATGCTGGAGGCCAAACAACTGTAGGAGAGGATGAAGCAACCATAACTTAGTTTTCCTTCCTTGGAGGAGGTGTGTGGCTTCCTTTTCCATGGGAACATGATGTGGATGAAGAGATTAATAGTAATGCCAGTGCTTGCACAGTTCTGAAAGATGTACACATAGTTTTAAATACCTGGCTAAAAGTGAATGCATAACTAAGGTTTCCTGGTTTGTGATCTGTAAATTGACTCTGGGCATGTGTCTTCTGGCACGTCATTGCTTTCTGATTTCCTCAAGTTATATTAAACTGGAAGCAAAGCTCTCTCCACCCAAGATTGTGCTAGACAGTCAAGTGGAGAAGGTTAACACCTGCACTACACCTCAAGCAATACATAGCACTTCAAAACTCACATCACCAACATCCACACATAGTAACATTAAACCCACTTATGTGGAGGCCCTTAATAACCTGCCCAAGCAACAAGGACCTCCGAAGCTGAAACACAAGCAAACACCAGTCACAACCAAAGTGTCACATAGCTCACAACACCAGTGTGCCACCCACCAGCCCCTAAAACAAGACAACGTACCCAACACTTTAGTCACAGGTGACTCTATAGTCAGGTACAGTGATGCCCTACTCACCTGGCTGAACAAGGACAAAATTACAGTCAGCTGCTTGTCAGGTGCCAGGATCCACCACATCATGCATGCACTCAAGTCACTCCATAACAAGTACAAATATGACTCTGTCATTGTCCATGTTGGAGTGAATGATTTGAGACGTACCTCCCTGGAATACATGAAAAGAGACATGGAAGAGCTCGCAGATCATGTGGCCCAGGCAGGTAAGACCCTAGCCCTGAGTAGCATCCTGCCTTTGCCCAGAATGATACCACAGTATAAGGACAAAATGCTTGACTTCAGCAACTGGCTAAGTTTCTGGTTTCATTTAAAGGGGATCCAGTATCTGTCTGCCTGGGGCAACATGATCAACAAACCACAATGCTTTGCCACAGATGGTCTGCACCTGTCACCCCTGGGATTGAGGTTACTGGCTAAGACTCTTGCCACCCCTATAGTGCCTTTTTTAGGCAAGGCTCAAAGGACAAAACCACCACCATAACAGATATAAGCATGCAAAATCTGAAGATAATACTACTCAATTCTAGAAGTCTAAACCTCAAAATGCACTCTCTCGAGGCACTCCTAAAAATGGAGAACATCGATATCTGTGCAGTAATTGAGACCTGATTCAAGGCTCCAGAGAGCACCCCTGCAATACCAGGCTACAACTCTTACCACACTTTTCAGCCACCAAACCAGGACCGAAACACTAAAGGTGGAGGAGTGTCCATATTCACCAAGGATATTCACACCTCCAGGCTAGTTGCCCAACACAATGCATCTGAAATTCTACAGGTGTAACTAACACTAGGAAAGACTGCAATCCAAACTATAGCTTGCTACAGATCCCCCACCATGCCCCAAGGTTCTCACTACACCTTTCTAAACATACTGGAAAATATTAAGATACAACCAAACACCCTAATACTGGGTGATTTCAACTACCCTGCCATTAATTGGGAAAAGTACTCGGGTACCAACACCTTTTCCCAAAGTTTCTTGGAATTCATAAATTCCAATGCCCTGGATCAACTAATCCATATCCCACCAGGGGCTGAAATATCCTAGACATGGTCATTACCAACATGTGAGATTGATGCTCCACACCAGTGGTCACCCCTTCGTTGGTCAGGTCTGACCATAAGCTAATCACCCTTGACGTCTACATCCCACCCCCACTCCCCAGTAGGGAAACCTTCATAAAAAACCTCTCCAAAGCTAACTTCAAGCTACTCAAGTCAGAAGTGACAAACTTTATGACACCCATGCAGACGAGAACTGAAAGTTCAACTGTTGAATCCTACACTAAGGCACTGTACAAGCACATCCACTCATGCATGAATTGTGCCATTACAAATAGAACCAAGATGCTCTCCTCCAAAAAAAGGAAGCCAATCTGATGATCCCCTGCCATAAACAAACTATACAACAGAAGGAAGAAACTGTTGCAGAAAAGAGGAAGATCCCAGGATGCAAAATACTTCCTTACTAGCCTCAGTAAGAAGCTGAGATCCCTCATAAAATCCTCCAAAGCTAGTTACGAAAACAAAATTGCCAAAGATTCCAAGGACAACCACAAAGCATTCTATAGTTATGTCAAGAATAAAAATGGCAATGCTCAGATCTGCTCTGAGCTACAACAGAGTGGCATTAAATATACTGATCCCAAGGATATTGCCAATATCCTGGCAGATCGATTCAGTGCCAACTTCACCCGCCTCTCAACCCCTAAAGAGCCCATCTCAATATCAACATGTTGCCAAATTCTGGTAATCATGGCCACACAGGTAAAAAACGCACTCTCCAAAGCTAAGAATACAGCATCCATGGGACCAGACAACATCCTGGGCTGTGTACTACATGAACTACAAAATGAACTTGCACCTCACCTAAGTGTCATGTTTAATCATAGCCTCACATCAGGCTTCGTGCCCAATGAGTGGTGCACAACTACAGTTATCCCACTCCACAGGGGGGGATCCACCTTGGATCCCAGGAACTATCGTCCCATCAGTCTGACGAGCCTGATCTGCAAAACCATGGAATGCATTATCATGGAACTTATAAACAAAGACATTGGCAACCTTAAAACACTGGACCCCACCCAGACTGGTTTTGTAAAGGACTGATCTTGTCTCCTCAACCTGATTGACGTCTTCGAATTAGTCTCCAGAGCCGTGGACGAGGGCAAGGCGGTCCACACAGCCTATCTGGACCTCGCCAAGGCCTTCAACACCATCCCCATTCTGGAATCATAGATAAACTTACTAAGCTGGGCATTAATCCCTGCATCACTCGATGGGTTGCCAACTATCTTATTGACAGAACCCACACTGTAAAAGTAGCCGACTCAAAATCCTGCTCCAGACAACTGACAAGTGGTATACCTCAGGGTTCACTTTTGGGACTGCTCTTGTTTAGCATCTACTTCTCTGAAGTACAGGCCAGCACTAAGGGACTCTGGCTAACAAAGTTCGCAGATGACTGCAAACTGGGATCCATTATTGAATCCCCAAATGATGTGGATACTCTACAAAAGGGCCTTACAGAAACAGATGCTTGGTGCCAAAGCCATGGGATCAAGCTCAATGCCAAGAAATGTATAGTTATCCCCTTTGGGACAAACCATGTACCCATGAATTACCAGATAAGTGGCAGCACACTAAACACCAAAAGTGTGATAAGGGACTAAGGGACACAGGTGGACTGTGGTCTCACCTTCGATAACCACATCGCCACAACAGTCAGGAAATCCTTCTATGTGGCACACCTCATCACTAAGGGCTTTTTATCCAGAAAAAAGGAGGTCATCGTCCCACTGTACTCATCCCTCATTAGACCCATTATAGAGTACAATGCCCCTTTTTGTATGTACCTCACAAGATATCTGCAACTACTGGAAAGGCCACAGAAATACCTCACTAAAAGAATAACAAGCCTAAAGCAGATGTCCTATGCTGACCATCTAGAAAAACGCCAGCTATACTCTGTTGCATATCGCCTACTCAGAGGCGATCTCTGCTTAACATACAAAGCCATGTCAAACCCAGAGCTGTTAGACATGCTACACTTAAAGAAATCCCAATCGCTCAGAGCCACACGCTCCAGGGATCTAAACCTGGTCATCACAATGAACAAAGCATGCTAGAGGGATAGGTTCCTGACCCAGAGACTCCCCATACTCTGGAATAGACTGCCCATACATGTCAAGTTGAGTGCCTGTTTGGCCCTCTTCAAAAGGAACCTTGACGATTGGATGGGAGATAGGAAATTCACCCCGGGATCATGTCAGTCGCCCTGCTAGCCAGGGTACCAGGGAAGTAAATATTTTGGGAAGAAATAGCCAGGGAATTGTTGTGGCTATGCTTGTATAGGCCCTAGGGCCAATAGACTAGGACCGACCTATGAAACTATGTTGTTCCCTTCTTCTTGGGTAAACAGCATGAACTAACAGTGACACCAGCATTTTTAAAGTAGGTACTGACTTTGCAACAACCATTATACCATTAAGTATCACATTTTACTGTATGTCTATTTGTGCCATGCAATCACATTTCAGAAGCGTTAGTGTTACTGAGCTATAGAAATGGTGTGTAACAGAGGGCACCATGTAGATATATAGTGTTCACTACATAAATAAATGAGCTACTCTGTATGGATAACAGTACTAATGCATCCAGAGATACCTGTATTGTATTGCAAGACTGTCTCCAAGCTCTGTATAAAATCAAAGTTGTACAGTTGCACTATCAGAAGTAAATGTTGCTGCTATGCAAGTGTAACCTGTGATACTAGAGACATCACTCAAACATGCACACACACGCAGAGAAGGTAGACACAGAGAGAGAGAAAGAGAGAGAGAGAGAGAGATAGAGGTCTAAATTGGAAAAAAGATATATCCACGAAATGAACTGAGTGTGAGTGTGATTGTGTGCGTGTGCCTGTGTGCATGTGTGTTCGTGTTTGTGCGTGTGTGTGCGTGTGTGTGTGCGTGTGTGTGTGTGTGTGTGTGTGTGTGTGTGTGTGTGTGTGTGTGTGTGTGTGTATGCGTGTGCCTGTGTGCGTGTGTGTGTGTATATATGTAAATACTTGTGTACATGTGTATCCATCCGGCTTTAACCTTCTTTTTCCCATTTTTGTACATGGGATCAGAATGTCATATCAATAATAGCAAGCAACTAGAGCCAATTTTCATACCGCCAGGTGGCTTGCCCTATGTATGTGTGTGTGTGTGTGTGTGTGTGTGTGTGTGTGTGTGTGTGTGTGTGTGTGTGTGTGTGTATGTGTATATATATATATATATATATATATATATATATATATATATATATATCGATAGATAGATATGTATATATATATATATATATATATATATATATATATATATATATATATATATATATATCTATGGGAGCCCTTCATTTGTTTGAACTTTCAAATGTTCGAAACTCATATGGCTGACACCATATGAACAAACATTTGAAAGGCCGACAAATGATAGCAGAGATCCTGCTACAGTGTGGGACTGGGAGATTCCTCTTTGCTGCACTGTAGTGTGAACTCGGAGTGAGAATATTTAAGTAGCAGGGGGTGTGGGGGTGCAGGGAGACCTGTCCCCCTGCATAACACAGTTTTACAGTGTTTACAGATAGGTAAATGGTGCTATTTCAGGATGTTGGTCTTTCGGAATGTCGATCATATGGTGTTGGCCATATGAAAGTCGGCATTCTGAATGGTTGACATTCTGAAGTAGACCTATGTGTGTATATATATATATATATATATATATATATATATATATATATATATATATATAGATATAGATATATATATATATATATATATTTAGGTAGACAGATAAAGATATATTCAGATATTTTTATTTTATTTACCATTATATTAATCATCATGGTAAATGTTTCCTTCTGCATATTAATCATATACATGTGAGGTGCATAATACTGAACCCTAGTCATTATAGCACCTAAGAGATGTTCATAGGTTCATAGGTAGGTACTAGGCTATCGGCCCTGGGGCCTATACAAGCCCAGCCAAAAAGGTACCCTGGCTTTTGCCACCCAAGAAAATTATTTTCCTGTGCCACTGTCGAGCAGAGCCACAGAGGTGATCCCCAGGGTGAATTTCCTATTTCCCATCCAATCATCAAGATTTTTCTTGAAGAGTGCTAATGAGGAGCTTTGTTTGATATAGATAGGTAGTTTATTCCAGAGTATGGGAAGTCTCTGGGACAGGAATCTATTCCTCCGGCATGTTCTGTTTATTGTGGTGACAAGGTTTAGGTCCTTAGAGCGTGTAGCTCGGAGTGATTGGGATTTCTTTAAGTGGAGCATGTCCAACAGCTCTGGGTTTGACATAGCTTTGTATGTTAGGCAGAGATCACCTCTGAGTAGGCGATATGTGACAGAGTAAAGCTGGAGTTTTTTGAGACGGTCTACGTAGGGCATCTGCTTGAGGCCAGTAATCCTCTTTGTTAGGTATTTCTGTGGTCTTGCCAGTTGTTGTAGATGTCTTGTGAGGTACATACCAAAAGGGGTTGTGCTCTATAATGGGTCTAATGAGTGATGAGTAGAGGGGAGCAATGACCTCTTTTTTTCTGGATGAGAAACCTTTTGTGATGAGGTGTGCCACATAGAAGGATTTCCTAACTACTGTGGCAATGTGATTATCAAAGGTCTCTTATCACACTTTCAGTGTTAAGTATACTACCGCCTATGTTATAGTTCATGGGTACAGAGATTTTACCAAAGGGGATGACAGTGCACTTTTTGGCACTAAACTTGAGGTCATGGCTTTGACACCAGGCATCTGTCTCAGTGAGGCCCTTTTGTAGGATGTCCACATCGTTAGGAGTTTCGATTATGGCTCCTAGTTTGCAGTCATCTGCGAACTTTGTTAGACAAAGACCTTCTGTGTTAGCCTGTACTTCAGAGAAGTAGATACCAAACAGGAGAGGACCCAGGACTAAACACTGTGGTACTCCACTTGTCACTGGTCTGAAGTCGGATTTGGAGTATTCTACTTTCACAGTGTAGGTTCTGTCAGTGAGCCAGTTGGCAACCCATCTTGTGACATAGGGATTTATACCTAGTTTAGTGAGTTTATCTATAATTCCAGAGTGAGAGATGGTGTCGAAAGCCTTGGCAAGATCTAGATAGACTGTGTGAACCACCTTACCTTTGTCTATGGCTTTGGTGACTGCTTCAAAGAAGTCTATCAGGTTTAGGAGACATGATCTGCCTTTTACAAACCCGAACTGGGTGCGATCCAGAGTTTGGAGATTGCCATTGTCTTTGTTTATAAGTTCCATGATGATACATTCCATGGCCTTGCAGACCAGGCTCGTCAGGCTAATGGGGCGGTAGTTCCCGGGGTCCGTGGTGGCTCCCCCCTTGTGGAGTTGGACAACCGTTGCTGTGCGCCATTCAGCAGGCATAAAAGCCTGAGGTGAGGCTATGATTGAACATGGTACTTAGGTGCGGTACCAGTTCGTTCTGTAGTTCATGTAGAACGCAGCCTGGGATGTTGTCTGGTCCAATGGATGCTGTCTTCTTGGCTTTGGAGAGTGTGGTTTTTACCTCTGCAGCCGTGATTACAGGAACTTTGCATCCTTCTGATATAGAGATGGGCTCTTTCATGGGTGAGGGGGGGGGGTAAAGTTAGCACTGAACCTATCTGCCAGGATGTTGGCAGTATCAGTTGGGTCTGTATATTTAGTGCCATTGTGCTGTAACTCAGAGCAGATCTGAGTGTTGCCATTGAGATTCTTGACATAGCTATAGAATGCTTTGTGGTTGTCTTTGGAATCAGTGGTGATTTTGTTTTTGTAACTAGCTTTGGAGGATTTTATCAGGGATCACAGCTTCTTACTGTGGCTGACAAGGGAGCTCCTCCACTCATGGGATTTTACTCTCTTTTGCAATAGTTTCTTCCTTCTGTTGTACAGTTTGTTTATGGCAGGGGACCACCAGATTGCCTTCCTTTTTTGGAGGCTAGCGTCTTGGTTCTGTTTGGGATAGTACAATCCATGCACTCATGTAAGTGCTTATAAAGTGCAATTGTGTAGGATTCAGTAGTCGTAACTGTATTGTCCATCTGTATGGGTGTCATGAAGTTCATCACTTCTGTCTTAAGAAGCATGCAGTTGGCTTTGGAGGCATTATTTACCATGGTTTCCTTAATGGGGGGGTGGAGGCAGGATCTGGATATCTATGGTAATAAGCTTATGGCTGGATCGGACCAATGAGGCGTTGACTTCAGGTGTGGAACACCGGTCACTCATATTGGTAATGACTAGATATAGGATATTGTTGCCCCTGGTGGGGGTGTGGATAAGTTGATCCAGTGCATTGGAGTTTATGAATTCCAGAAAGCATTGAGCGAAGGATTTGGTACATGAGTAGTTTTCCCAGTTAATGGTGGGATAGTTGAAATCGCCCATTATTAGGGTGTTTGGTTGAACCCTAATATTTTCCAGTACATTAAGAAAAGAGGAGTGGGAATCCTGGGGCATGGTGGGTGATCTGTAGCAATAATAACTTCGGCTGCATTACGCTGAGCAGCTAGCCTGGAGGTGTGGATATCCTTAATGAATATGGACACACCTCTGCCTTTGGTGTTCCGGTCCAGGTTACATGGCCGAAATGTGTGGTATGAGTTATAGCCTGGTAGTGCAGGGGTGTTCTCTGGAGCCTTGAACCAGGTCTCAGACACTGCACAGATATTGATGTTCTCTGGTTTAAGGAGTGCCTCGAGTGAGTGCATTTAGAGATGTAGACTTCTAGCATTGAGTAGCATCACCCTCAGTTTTTGCTTGCCTTTTCCTGTTACGGTGGTGAATTTGTCATTTGAACCTTGCCTAAAAAAGGCACTATAGGGGCGGTAAGAACCTTAGCTAGTATCTGGAATCCCAGGGGTGACAAGTGCAGGCCATCTCTGGCAAGGCATCATGGTCTGTTGACCATGTCATCCCAGGCAGACAGATACTGGATCCCTTTAGAATGGCACCAGAAGCTTAGCCAGTTGTTGAAGTCAATCATTTTGTCCTTGTACTGCAGCATAATTCTGGGTGATGGAAGAATGCTACTCAGAGCTAGGGTCATACCTACCTGGGTTACAAGATCGCAGAGTTCTTCCATGTCTCTTTTCATGTAGTCCAGGGAGGTACATCTTAGGTCGTTTACACCAATATGGACAATGACAGAGTCATATTTGTAATTGTTGTGGTTATGTGGCGGATCCTGGCACCCGACAGGCAGCTGACAGTAACCTTCTCCTTGTTTAGCCTGGTGAGTGGGACATCAGTGTGCCTGACTATAGAGTCGCCTATGACTAGTGTGTTGGCTACGTTGTTTTGCCTTATTGGCTGTGGTTGAGTGGCACACTGAGTCTGAGGGATATGTCTCATTTTGGTTGTGTTGGGGGATGGAGTTTGCTTGCATTTTTGCTTTTGGAGGTCTCTGTTGCTTGAGCAGATTATTATTGAGAGCCTCCACGAATGTTTTTGTGTTTCTATGTGTGGATTTTGATGGTGTAGATTTAGTGAGACTATGTGATGAGTGTGGTGTGGTGCAAGTGTTTACCTTCTCCTCTTGACTGTCAAGTTCAGTCTTGATTGGAGAGAGCTTTACCTCCAGTTTGGCAAGATAAGTGCATCTCTCACAGGTTGTAGTGTTGGGTGGTAGGAGGAGAGGGTTGTCTGTGTACATGAGGCAATTTCTACATTACCCCAAGATGCCCATATTCATCAGATAGACAGGAGAGAACATTGGGAGCTGACCCTTGGACATGCCTGAATAAAAAAACTATTTTCCTCTAGATAAGTGAGGAAAGTGAGTACAAGAGCTGTTTTTCTCTAAGCAAGTGAAGAAAGTAAGTACCAAAACTGTTTTCCTCTAGGTAATGAGGAAGGGTGAGTGCTGTAGTAATTAATAGGTTATTTAGTGCTTACAAGTTCTGAACAGGTGCTGATCACGAATAAGCAAATTCAAGTGCTAAAAGTAAGAATCTGTATCTGAACTAAACTAGTTACAGTAAAGGAGGGAAACAAGTACAGATATGGGCTTTTAAATCAGAAAGTTGAGAGAGATGGAAAAACTGTCCAAACGACCAGTAACTACAATTTCTGGGCCAGAACCACTCCTTATGTGGTAGATAGGTTACCAAGTGCTTACCACTCCCAATGATAAGCTAGAAGGCTTTCCTGCAACACAGAAAGCTTGGGGGGGGGTGGGGCTCCGAAGCTTACATACAGTCCTGGATACAGCAAATCTGAATCTGGACTACACTAGTTACAAGAAAGGTATATATTTTTTTTTTTATAAACTATGGGCTCTGTTGAAATGTGTAACCTCTATACTGCCCAAAAGTTTTTAGAAAATAACATTCATTAATCATAACAGTAACAAATTTACACAAAAGCAGAACTCGATTCAGTCTAAACTTAGGAAATTCTGGAGTGAAATAAATGAGATAACAAGAAGCAGTTGTATAAGTCATGCTTCCCCTGTAACCATAGTCAAGGGAAAGGTAATTCACCCCATTTAATCACATCCCCTTAGTGGTGACATTGTATATGTATTTCTAGAAGATGCTGCTCATACTAGTGCCCTCCTTATCCCATAGCCTCTGTGAATCACTATTTGACATAAGACCATTCATCTGTACTGACATTAAGAGACTGCCAGAATGTATCCATAGTTATGGTCTCCTGGCTGTGACAGCTTGTATCCCATGTTCCTATGGATATCCACTCCATATACTATCGAACTACTGCACCAATGAACCCTGTGTCAGTATGTAATTCCTGCTGTTTGGAAATTAGATGCCATCAGTGCTATCCCCAAGGTCAGTAACCTATGGATTGTCTCCCACTCCAGATTTTTACATTTTAATCATTTTTGTATGGTGGGAATATTTGAGATTCATCATTGTTTCACCCTTTTATGCCTTACATTCCTGTTAACCTCCATGTTCCTGCTTGTCACTACCCATCTAGCAGTTGAGTAACATCTTGACATAATCTTTTGTTGAGTGTATCTATTTTTCTCTCCATATAGCAGCGTGTAGTCATGTAAATTGTCTCACATAACCATGGTAGATGGTCATTAGATCTGCATGTTATTTCTCTGCATTGCATCTCTGGAGGTACACATCTCAACATCAAACCCTACTTCCTTTAGAGAAGTTAATCATCTCCCCTTAGCTGACCTTCAATACCCACACCATTATTCATTCCCAGTTCCAGGTATTTAGTGTGTAGTCACATGGCTTACCTGTTGGTGGTGGTCAGATTATATGAGACTTCAAATTTAGACTTTCATTGCAGAGAATAATCACATGAGTGCTACACAATTAAGTCAGAAAACAAAAACTTTCAGATGAGTTTGAGTCAGCAGGCCTTTCCAAAGTGTAACTTGAAAGTAACTTGATTTTTTTACAAGAATTTGTTGAACATTCTTTATTTAATAAATATCTGAATTTTTGCTTGGTCTGTTGCCTGACACATGGTAAGGTACCAAATTCAGGCTAAATTCTTGGGTCACCTTTGTTAGAGAGCCTTGCTAGCAGTGCCGTCTATATATTTAAATTCTACCCCAAGTTACAGGCTTTTGACTAGCTGCTAAAGTCTATGCAGTGGTCCTACCATCTGCATCAGTTTAAGTAGGAGCTGTAGTGAGTAGGTACATGCCTGTTAACCTATAAGCATTAAAAAGCTTTTTTTTTTAAATCATAACAGAGGTAAAGAAAGAAGAACAGATTCTTAATTTTCAGTCAGTTGTTTAATGATCTGGGCACCTTTAATCAGATCCAACTTTATGTAAATGGTGAGTAAGTCTATGAGGACCAAGGCTAAATCTGAGGGGAAGAAATTAGACAGCTATTCTCAAATCACAACATTAAAAAGGTGAGAACAGCCATAAGGATGCAGCTGTTCCTCTTGTGTCATATTATGAGCAGATATGTTTTCTTTCTGGAAATCCAGGAGAATGTCATTAGTCTGATTTGCTATAGAACTTTTGTGCCATTTTGTTTTAAATGTATATTTTTTCCCCAGATAGCTGATTCTAGCTGTTCTTTCCTAACCAGCAGCCATGCCATCTTTAGATTTAGGAGGCTGTCTGTTTCATTAGCTGAGTAGCTGTGAGTGCAGAGTGGCTCCGCATGACATGCACATTTGTGAAGATGCAGAGATGTGTCTTTGTGCTGATATGTGGTGGCAATTTGAAGTGCTCTTACAGGTTTTATATATTTTAGCATAAAACGTTGCACATTTTCCTCAATTCCATTACTTTTTTGGCATAAATATTGCTGTTATGCCATTTTGCCGTATAGTGTGTAGGTCTCCTTGTCTCTTAGATTAGCAGCTATGTTTCAAGTCACTGCCTTGGAAGAAGTCCATTGTATACTACACTACTGGAATTCTAAAACTAGTCCTACACCCTGCACTCATATCAGCTGTCAAGTGTATTATAATCATTATCTGAACAGGGTAGAAGGCTTTTTGTTTTAACTACTTTGTAAGCTCGGTCAACTACTTTGTAAGCTCTGGGCATCTAAGTAACAAAGGCAGGGAATGTTAACCTGAGAGGAAGTATTGTAAGAATGTATTTATATTTTGTGGTATACTAAATCTGTGGTAGTTCCTTTTCCTTCCATATTTTATCAGTTAAATGAATGAGGTGCACAGCTTCCCTGTCTTGAACCTTTTGTATAGAAATACTTTTACAGCAGTATTTATACATATTGATAAATGAATGTCTGGCTAGCATTGTTACCTTACATTATATTTAATAGGCATACAGTATCCTGGACATTACTATACTTGGAGAGAAGATCTTGTGATTTAGGAGGGCATTTCTATTTGAATATTTATAAACAATATTAATATTCTCTGTGAATACATTTGTTCTGTTCTCTGCCCACACAGGTTGTGGCTAATGTATATTTATATGTAAGTATACACACACACACACACACACATATATATATATATATATATATATATATATATCTATATATAAATATATATATATATATATATATATATATATATATATATATACATATGGATTCACTTTCTAACCTCGAATTACTGAAATGTCGAATTTCAGTATCTCGAGACTATAAAACCGAATCCACAAAACACCGACAAAAAAAAACGCGAAAGTCAAAACACCAAAAAAACCGCACACGCAATACTACACATACACCACAACACCCACATCACAACAAAAACAAACAAAACTACACACATACATCCCCCACACCCCCTACTTATATATATGCTAACTCCGAGATCGCACAAAACAGAAGCCGACTCACACACGCACATTCTCCGACCCCACACACACACATCAAACACATCAGCACACTCACACACACTCTAACTCCCACTCACAACCCTTAGAAAACACTTACCTGACATAACACCTACATCCACACACGGCACCGCGCACCATCAAAACACAATCCCGGACATTACGCAGCGTAAGGTCATAACCGGTCGACATATATTCGAATTCGCGATTATGAGCTTTCGCTATTTTTAACATTCGGCTTTTTAGCCTCGAGATACTGAAATTCGACATTTCAGTAATTTGAGGTTATAAAGTGAATCCATATATATATATATATATATATATATATATATATATATATATATATATATATATATATATATATATATATATATATATATATGTATCTATACATATATATATATATATATATATATATATATAAAAACCTACCTACAGATTGCTAGCAGGGGGGCAAGCCTCCCTGCACCCCCCATGGGGGACTGCACACCCCACACACCCCTGCTATTTAAAAATACTAACTCTGAAATTGCACTACAGTGTGGAAAATCGAAATTTTCCCATTCCACACTATAGAGTGCTGTCCGTTCAGAACATTAGAACTTCTAAAAGTCGATCATATGGTCTCGGCCATATGAAAGTCTGCCTTTTGGAGGTTAGATCGTCTGTAGGGGACCCTTATATATATATCTATATATATATATATATATATATACATACATATATATATATATATATATATATATATATATATATATATATATATATATATCTAGGACTGTTGAACGAAAGTTCAACAGTCCAAATCCACTATCACTGAACACACTTTAATGAAAGCGCTTTCACCGAAAAAGCACTTTTGTTAAAGTGTGCTAAAAAAAAACATTACATTTACATTTTTGCACCCTTGCACCCCCCCCACACCCCCCTACTTTTATATTCTCACTCCGAGGTCACACTACAGTGGGGAAAAGGACATTTTCCCTTATCCCCACTGTAGTGCAATCTCAGCAACAGGCATACTTAAGTGAAAGTGCTTCTTCGGTGAAAAGCACTTTCACGTAAGTATGCCCAGCAGTTTCACATTCGGTGAAACGGCTGCTCGAGCATTGGTCCTAGACCCATTTATATATATATATATATATATATACATACATAAATATAGATGTATACACACACACACACACACACACACACACACACACACACACACACACACACATATATATAAACCTCATTCTGCTTATCAAAATAAAATAGCATGCACCTTTAAAGATATAAAAATATTTTTCAGTAGACGCTATAATATTGCATGGTATAGCACTGAGATATTAGCAATATAGATAAATAGGTACAACTAATAGCTAAATGCCATTCCTTGTTAATTAAAAACATAAACTGGTTAACACGGTGTGCCTATTTAAAGCAATATACATAAATCTACTTCAGTAAGAAATGTAAGAAAATATAACATTCACTTCTTATTTTCTGTTCTTTTACTTAAATAAAGTAGATGCTTTATAGCAAACTTTCAGCCCATGCATAGCTAGTTCATTACATGTCATACCTATTGTATCTTCAGACAGTTCTTGGCTGAGTTGAAGTGAGTCATTCCCAGACAGCAGGACTTTAATGATAACTGCAGAACACTTTCTGTAAGAAATGTCATAGCAAAGTCTGTCAGTTAATCCAGTATGTCTGTCAAGTTGTGCTGCAGTGATAATTTAAATCACAAGTAAACAGCTGACAAAAATATTCTGGCTTCAACTATATTTACTTTCTTGTTTACTCTTTGTGTAAGTATGTTCATCCATTCATCAGCAAGAGAACTAATTTATCGTGATTAGAACATTAACACCCTTTACATTATGTAAAATAACAAACTCCCAATTATTTCATGTGTGTGACTCAGCAGCACACAGACACTGTGACATTATAAGCTTTAGATCCTTGCCTGCAGATTTACATCAGTGAACCTGATCAGGTTTACATATACCGTTTTAACATGTTGCTGCTGTATCTTCTATGTGTATTTGTTTCTCACTCATCATGCAGACTCTAGGCATGTACATTTGTCAGTAGACATGTCATTAGGCATGTCAATTTATCGGTAGGTGTGTCATTAACAAGCAATATTTAAGTGGCAGTAACTGTGTTCAGTTCCTGAGGTGCTCCTCTGTCTATGCACTTACTAAAGCATAAGCCAAGGATTTATTGTTTAAGAGATAGAATCTGTTGCAGTGCTAATACTTTTGGGTCATTTAAAATTTGTGTAATTTTTCCACATACCACTGAAATTAGAAGCTCGTGAAGTTTCTGAATGGAAAGCCCAGTGGTGCAGAGGTTAAGGCTGTGTGCCGGTTTTTCACCAGAACTGAATGACACTTTGAGTATAAATGTAATTAAAATTAAATTCTGTTAATTCTTGGTTGTGCTGTTTATGTAAGCAATGTTTGTATATTTTTATTTTGTCATTACTAATTTTGTAATATAGCTGGTCAATGGGTGTCACATGGATAAGAATTTGAATATTTAGATATTGTGTTATTTTGTTTTGTATTTTTGAAGAAGTCTTGTCACTTAAAAGAAGAAAACAATAAAATTATGTGTTCTAGTGTTCCATTGTCTTGAGAGTGTGTGTGTGTGTGTGTGTGTGTGTGTGTGTGTGTGTGTGTGTGTGTGTGTGTGTGTGTGTGTGTGTGTGTGTGTGCATTTGTGAGTGCGTGTTTTTAAATAGTTGCATGTAAAACAATGCAAGAGACATCCTTGTCACACTTAAAAGGACTTTATTTTTGTGAACATTCTTATAATATGAAAAAAATAAGTATAAATGGATGTAATAGTTCAGAAATTGAAAAACATAGTGTTAAACAGGGATAATACTGCCAAAATAGTACTTATTTGGTACAGTGGAATAAGATACGTAAAACAAGAAGAGAAAAAGAAGGCAAACCAAGGGGTTGTTAGACTAGGAGTTTAGAAAACTGCACATCAAATACTGATACCTATGTAAAGCAGAAAAGTCAAAGAGAAATACAAGGCTCTAGAGCTAAAGAAAACAAAACAGACTTAGGAACGTTGAGAAATAAGATACTACAGTGTTGAGTAATCTAAGAAAATAATCTTGTGGCTACACTGTGTCTTGTTAATTAAGCTCAATGAATTCAAACTTTGGCTGCAGCTGGGATTTCTTCAGTTTACAGGTCCTGCTTACTGTAAGATAATACAACCCTGCAATGACCTCAAAGAATCTCATAGTTCACGACACTTTCCTTTTTACTATCAAAATTGACCTTTCATTTTTCTGAATAAATTTTCTCTACCTTCACCAACACCATACAAACAAAATAATCATCTCTGGTTCCATGTATACCATCTAATGATTAATATGACCCTAGATGCATTTCAGAATTGTCCACATGTTATCAACATTCCTGAACTGCATTCTTATAATCTGTAACTTCACCACTGATTGCCTTATCTATGACCTTATTACCCTGTGCCACACATAGCCCTGCACCGAAATGCAGAAAATGTTGTATAGTCCCAGTCACCACCTTGCCACGCCCTTCAGTCAAATGCATCCATTCTACACCAGCAGTATAACTTTATTTCCTTTTTCACTGAACATTTATGCACAAAATACATAGTTACATCCCATGTGAGCATCATTGGTCATCCTATAAGAATATTATCATCTACCTATCCTCTGTGTCTGTTTTCTGAAGACAGATTAAATCTCACTAAAACCACCTCTTCACAAACTACACAAGCAATTTCCATTTTCACTAGTGGTTAAATAATCCCTCCCAATCTTTCAGTGCGTCAGTTTTTTTAATAAATACCATGGTGACTGCTCATTCACATTTCTGCCATTCAGTGTTCACCTCTCTGTCTACCCACTTATTCCAGTACACAAAAAATAGTAAATAACTCATACAATTTTCCTTGAAAACCTGAGCATTATGCTCTCAAAAAAGTGAAAGTAAAAAAAAAAAACTACTGGCTTTATCATTCCTTAACTGCAATCTTTCTTCCTTTTGCACTTTATGCACCTCCTGACACCCTGTTGTGTATTGTATATCTCTCTAAAGGATTGCACAGGCATACTTCTATCCCTGAAACTAAATATTTAACAACTGGACCTCCAGGTGATATAACAACAGGGATACAGGCGCTACAGAAACTGCATAACAAAACATTTTTAATCTTCCATACTGCTGGTTTTTTTCTTTTCTTTTTTTTTTGTCACTGCACCCAGTCCTTCATATATTTTCACAGTTCATCCCTCATCTTTACCCTATTTTAGTTCAACTCATTGGCTTTTCTAAACCTTGCCCTCCGGTGTTCCTGCTGTCTCCTTTTTATATTCAGTAACTTGTATATTATATTCATTTACATCTCTGACATACCCTTTCTTTATTTGTTTTGCCTATATGCATCACATCTGTGTCTCTTCAAAATTTGCTATACTTTCAAAAAAGTTCCAAATGCTTGCTGTGTCTAGTATGCCGAGTACAAATTTGCACATATCTGCATAAAATCCTATTTATATCAGTACTTTGTACCTTCCCAATATTTTAGTTGCTTGTACCTGACTCAGAAAGTTACTAAATTAAACTATCACTGGAATTTAGTAAACTCTGTGTAGGGTTTGCGTGAAGCCTACATGGAATTTACATATGTGCATTGTGAGCAGCAGTGCTAATTGCATATTCATGCTATGCAATGCATTTAAATGTAGATAAGTGCAATTTTGTAGCTGGCATCAGTATTGCTGGCCAGGAAACAGTGCAACACAACACAGATAGCAAACCTGTTAAACTCAAAGCAAAGTAGGTTAGCGGGTTTAGGTAGAATGCCACAATGATCACTAGGACTTAACATATAATGTTTCATAGCTCTAAATCTCTTAGCGCAAAAAATCTGGACAAAGAACAACATAATGGAGGACAGTGACCCAGATATAGGGACAGATTTTACATATTTGCTCTTTTAAACTTAGAAATATGCTAGAACAACTAGTGGTTTATGTGAAGACACATTTTCTGAAGGATTTGAAATCTGAAACTCAAATGTATGTTATTATTGCATGACATCAGTCCTAAGATCACCCCAGTGATATGGCAGAAAACCATAGGTTTTATAAGGAACACACCAAAAGATACAGAAGGCAAAAATCTGGACATTCTGCAAAAACCTGGACAGTTGAGAGGTATGATTATTTATATGGTCCAAACACAGTACAGGACAGTATATTAAGTGCAAAGTAGTGTAAAATCCCATTCCTAGCATTCTGTACTAAAGTTGTGTAAATGATTTGTAAGGATACATGGACTGCCATGTAAAATAAACACTCAGGGGAAGTGTGTGTATTAAACAGAGACACACAGATGAATTGTAGAAATGAACGCAGGGAAAGAGGACAGGTGAAACAACCTAATATACAGCAAATGAAACCATGTCAAAGGAAGACAGTTATAACAGCAACACCAATCACATATCAATATGGTACACTTGGGACTGCACAGTGAAAATGTGCATTATGTGACTGTCACACAAGGTGACATAACAATGGGGAAGATGTCTGTGTGAGATAAACATCCTTGCATAAACAATGCAGAGGACATCTATCAAGGATGTGATATACAACTGTGATAGAGTGCATATTGTGACGCTGTGCAAACTGATTTGCCTGTATACAAGTGCAATCTCAGCAGAGGTCTCCAGCAAGTGGAATACAGGTAAAGGTTCATGGACAACATTAAAAGATGCCAGCACAGTCATGGACAATATCAGTAATCCCATGTCTCTGACATAACATATGTGATTTTGAGTGATCAGAGATGATTTTGCACAAACACACTTGTACAACTATTATGACATGTCTGCACTCTATGAGAGTAATCATGCACACTGTCGGGACACTGTAACATCTGCTGTAGCTATTAGGAGGGACACTGCTCTACCTGTATGCGACATTATGATCAATGCAGGCTAATTGACTGGTGTGCATGGCAGATATATATGGCACAATCCACACTGTCACAAATGTTACCCATGACAGTAATGTTGTCATACAACTGTGTATATACTGTGTGCATCACTGGAACAGGTAGCACACATGCGTATGGTGTAACATACTCATTAGTTATGTTATATACAAGGAAGTAGTCATCACTGTGACCACATGCTGGTGGACATTCCACTTACTATCTACCCCAGGACACAGGTCACATACCTATTCTTTTGATTATAGGGTGTGATGTCTACATTATGTTTGGGTTGTGTGTTTGTTTTCCTGACTTATCAAATCCCCCTATGTTTTTGTGCCATTGCAGGTGTTGTCATGGCTGTAGTAGCAATCTTTGGTGTGTGCTGATACTGTTTGTATTATGCTAATATCACAGTTGGAGTCAGTGATTGCCCACAATCTGTAGTCCTTCAGACAGCTGTTTGGACACATGATGTATATGTTATCTGTGATGTCTGTCACTTTAATGGACAAGAAACCTATCTATCAGACAACCCTGAGGTGTGGACCTAAACACTGGCCCTGATAAATAGGTCACTTCACATATTTTAACATATTTAGAGGCCACGTATGTGATACAGTGGTCTACCCACTTGGTGATATAGGTATTTATGGCCACATCTGACAGCGTTGAGTGAATACATCATTGTGGATTTGTGTCAAATGTCTTGGGCTTGTCAAGTGCAAAAGGATGATAGTGTTATCTTCATGCATGCCCTCGATTACCTCTTTGAGGACATCTAACAGATGTAACAGACATGCTGAAGCATTAATAACTCACACAGGTCTATTGCACACAGCCAGGATGTTACTAGTGTCCATTAAGAAAAGGTCCATGATAACATGTTGGTCTACTTCACAGATGATGAGAGTCAGGATGTGTCTATACATGCATACATCAGATGCTGTCCCTTCCTCCCATGTTAATATACACCCTTCTACAGGAACAACATCTGTGTGGGGGGGGTGTTGAAGTGTGTATTCAGCTGTGTCAGGAAGGTATATGTAATGAGTCACGTGATAGGCTATCTGTGATGTCACAGCCCACTGATTCTGTGTGATAGGCCTGGATGAAGGTAAGACAGTGCATACAGGCTATCCTGATCTGGCCTAGGGTTTGAACACAGCCCCCCCCCCATGTAGATGTCATTGAGAAACTCTTCCTGCTGGGAATTAAACCTTATGGCACTAGATGGGTAACTGACTGGCTCACTGACAGAACACATGCTATGAAAGTTGGTAAACCAAGCTGTACCAGTAGAGCTGTCACAATTGGTGTACCCCAAGGATCTGTGCTAGGTGCTTTACCTTTAGATTCTGTTTCTGGACAGTTCAGACTAAAGTATACTGCCTTTTGCTCACCATGTTTGCTGTTTCTGACATACTAGATGGAATCCATTGAGTTCACCTATGATGAAAACATACTACATTAAAGGCTAATACAGACAAATTATTGGTGACAAAGCTCTACGGTGTACAAATAAATGCAAAAATGTGTCTTTATTTTATCCTTCTGCAAAGTGTAATCCCCTGCTAATTACAACATTGACGACAGTCCTGCTATGCTGAAACTCAGTGATGCAATAACTGGGAACACACGTACATAGCAATCTGAACTTTAACCACCAAGAGTCCACACTGGTATTGAACGCCTATAATGTGCACATCATAAGTCACACCATTGTATTCAGATCTGAGGATTATATTACACCACTGTAGTTGAACCTCTTCAGAACACTAATATAGAGTATAATGCACTTTTTTGCATGTACCTCATCAGACACATGCGGCAGCTGGAGAGACCACAAGGGTTTCTCACCAAGAAAACACAGGGCCTACAAATCATGCCATGATGTATGTCACATATAGGATGCTGTGATTTATGCCTGGTCTCCAGCAAGTCTTTAATCCTGACCTGATAAGAATAGTGCACATCCATGAATCAAATGTAGCTGATGTCATCAGCAGTGTCTGTTAAGGAGAATATGAAAAAGCAGCATCCCGTGTGCTCTGTATTTAAGTTACATACCACAGCTTAAGTCTTATTTGCAGTATCTCAGACAACATGTTATAACTGATGATATCAGCAATGTCTTGTGAGGAAAATATGGCAATAACAGTGTCCCACATGCTGGTGTAAAAGGATCTCTGTAATGTCAAGCAAGTGCACACACACACACACACACACACACACACACACACACACACACACACACACACAGATACACCCACACTCCCACACACCCACACACCCACACACCCACACACACACACACACACACACACACACACACACAGACACACACACATGATTGCATTGAGAACAATCCCTACCTATCTAAGTAGACAGATTACAGAACTCAGTAATTTACGCAAACACTACAAACCAAGTCTGACTTTAAGGCCACAGGCCAACTTATAGTGCATGACATCAGCACTGTATGTAGATGAGAAGATGTTTAGAGGCCTGCATGAAACGGATGTGTAGGAATGTGCAAGTATCAAAATACTGGCAATTTATGGGATTGGAGTGGTACTTGTAGGATAGACACTTCTACTGTTCTGGCTAGACACACACACACACACACACACACACACACACACACACACACACACACACACACACATACACACACACAAAACAGAACCCCTACCTATCTAAGCACACAAACTACAGAACTCAGTTATTTATGCAAGAGCCATGGCACAAGTCTGATTTTTACAAGGCTGCATGACACCAGCACTGGATGTAGGAGAGAAGATGCTGTGAGGCCTGCAGAGGTTCATAGCTTCATAGGTTCCTAGGTGGTTACTAGGTAATTGACCCTAGGGCCTTTACAAGCCTAGCTGTGTAAAAACCCAAGTGCCCTTATTGAGCATAGTTAGATGTTTATTGTTAGCAGAGTGATTTTGTGATCAGCACTGACTGCCCCTACCCTTGAGGGACATAGGTGCCACCCCGGGGTGAATTTGTAATCATCCATCCAGTTGTCAAATTTGTACTTGAATAGAGTCATTGAGGAGCATTGCTTCACATGCAGTGGGAAGCTATTACACAGGCGCAGCAATCGCTGGGAGATATGTCTGTCTCTTCAGCAGGTTCTGTTTATTGGAGCAAGTTATTCTTATCCCACTTGATTTGCAGATGTCCAGCATCTATATTAGAGTAGGGTCTGCGACTGCTCTGTAAGCCAGACACAGGTCGCCTCTCTGCATCCTGTATGATACTTTGTACATTGACAGGGCTTTCAGTCTTTCCATGTATGTCATGGTTTGAGGGCCCTGTATTCTCTTGATCAGAAACCTCTGTGATCTGTCCAGTTGCTGCAGGTGCCTAGTGAGGTACATAGAGAAGGGAACATTGTACTCAATTAGTGGTCTGATAAGGGTTGAGTACAGTGGAGCTATAACCTTGCCTGGTCTAGGATGCAATGCCATTAGTTATAAGGTGGGCAATGTAGAATGTGTATCTTACTACTATAGACACATTAGTGACTGAAGTTTAGATTGCTATCAATGTGTGTTCCCAAGTCTCACAACACTGAGTTTGAGCTTAGAGGGGTGCTATGTATAACATAATTAGCAGGGCTAATTTTTTTCCAAAAGGGACAATGAGGCATTTTCTTGAATTAAGTTTTAGTCCGTGACTTTGGCAGCAATCATTTGTCTGTGTCAGGCCTTTCTGTAATATGTTAACACTGTTGGGGGGACACTATTTGATTGCGTCCAGTTGATAGTCATCTGCAAACTTGGTAAGCCACAGGCCATGTATCTTCACCTGGACTTCAGAGAAATAGTTTCCAAACCACAGAGGGCCCAACACAGATCCTTGTGGTACTCCACTGGTAACTGGTCTACTGGTGGAGGTGGACCCTCTAACTTTAAAAGTGTGCATTATGTCAGTGAGCCAAATGGCTACTCATCTAGTAATCTGTGTGTTAATCTCCAGATATGAGAATTTCTCTATGATACCAGAATGAGGGATTGTGTCAAAGGCCTTGGCTAAATCAAGATAGGGAGTATATCCTGTTTTCCCTCATCCAGGGCTTTGAGAGCATTATCAAAGAGGTACACTAGGTTTAATAAGCAAGATCTGCCCTTGACAAAACCAGTATGGGTTAGGTCAAGAGTGTTGAATGTTACCTATGTCCCTGTGAATAAGGTCCATGATGAATCTTTCCATAGCCTTGCAGATAAAGCTGGTTAGGCTTATGGGTCAGTAGTTCCCAGGGTCAGTTTCTTTTTGTTCAACTGTGCAGATAGTTCTAGTTCTGCATGTTACCAAATTGACATGCATTACATATCACACAGCATTTGATATTAATTTATGTAGTGTAGTTGATATATTTGTGAAAAAGTAGTTGCAGTGCATGGGGGGAAGCAATAATATGGCTGCACTGTAAATATGTCAAAACAAAAGTGGAATGCAAAACAGACACTGGAACTCAAAAATTGAACAGAAACCAGGCAGCAGTCAGGATTAAACAATTCAGCAATTCAGCAATTCAGGAAATGTTTTATTAAGCACTTTTCGTTCAGTTAGGTAACATGAACTTCATCATTGCCTTATGAAGTTAAAGAATTTGGTAAGATACAACTCGGAAATAAATGTCTTTTATAATAATATGATGTTAGTTTTACATTATTAATTTTTAAAAAATAAACAAAGACTCAATAAGAAAATGTATTACTTATTTTAAATTTTGTATGGATGTTCCTTTAATGAGTGAACATTAGTAATGTTGTTTTTTAATGGCAAGTCAAATAATTAAATAGAGAGGGTATTTAAAAACAGAGAACACTTGTTAGTTTTATCTGATGAAGTTCATGTCACCTAACTATAAAAAGCGCTTAATAAAACATTTCTTGAATTGCTGAATTGTTTAATCCTGACTGCTGTCTAGTTTCTGTTCTAATTTTGAGTTGCAAATTCTCTCTTATTATCATACTTACACAGCTGTGGGATGTCCACAGTCTCAAATGTATTCAACCAATGGTTGACTGTATCCCTTTTGCACCTATACAGGTCATTAAAATGATGCCTATACTGTTCTCCAGTGCACAGGATGCCAGTTGCACTGGATACAGCCTGAGCTAAACTACTCCATGTCTCAAACTTGCACTGGTAGCTAGAATAGTCCCCCTGCAGAATCCTTTAGCTGTGGCAATTTACCAGGAGTCCAATAAATATTCTGGACTCCTGGACACCCCACCTCTGCACCCTACACTTGCCAGCTTTCCCACTAACTTCAGCCATGTCTGATGCCTGATCTAGAGCAATGGAAGATTATGCTTTCCCACCAGTTCCAGTTATTGCATTTACTGGCAGTATGCAAACCTAAGCAATGATGCCAGCCATATTTGCACAATGTTAACCAGAGCACAGCAAGTGCTAAGCAGGGATGATATAAATATTTGAAATAGAAAGGTTAATCTGACACTTGACCTTAGTGTGAGGGGTGTCTGGTGATGTAGCTTGGAAATATGTATTGAAAAGTGGAAGGTAACTGCTAGGTGAGTTAAATTTGCAGACATGTACTGGTGGCATAAATGTCATGACCTGACACATTTATTTTGGATTTATACAATGATAAAATTGATTTCAAAGTGTAGGATTCAAACCTAGGTATAAGAGACAAAGCATTTTCTTCCAGTGTTGATTTTCCATCTTTACCACAGAAGGAGTGCTGCTCAAACATGGTCAGGGATCATTCATAAATACAGCTGACAGTTTGAGGTGTTGCACATTTATGTGTGTGATCTGGCAAGGTTCTTGTATATAGATCCAGTTGTGTATGTGCCTTATTTAATTGTGAAGGCAATTCAAGTCCAGATAGCAGAATTATACATATCAAAATATAGTAGACAGTATATCCTCAGTCACACATTTGAAAACACACTAAGGTTGTCTTATCCCTCATAAATATAATTCATATCAGCTCCACTATCTAAAGTGTTCTAAGTGAGAGTGAATATAATAGGAAATGGAACAACAGTAAAAATGTTTGGACTGTCCTATATGAGAACCCAGTACCAAGTGTATGGCAATCCTACACTTACACCTGTTGCCACAAGGCTGTTGAAATAACACTTGCCTATTTTACAGTTCATTGTTAGAAACTACACTGTCACAACAGTAAAAATAGGTTACACACCCTGTACTAGAACTCAGGACCATCTATACTGCAGCTCTGTACTTACACCTGCTGCCACAAGAATAGTTAAATGACAGTTACGTAATTTCCTACTCATTCATAAGTTCTCCATGTTAACCACTCGCATGCCACTTAGTGTGTTTGTGCAGTGCCTGACAGAATTAATTGAACGCATCCTTTTTCAGTTGTTGGCTATGTGCGCCCTATCTGCAGGTGTTCCATGACTGCAGCTGTTGAGGAACCTTGCTAATGGAAAGCAAATATTGCAATATTGTGTTGTTTTTGACATTTGCACTTTTATAGATGCCCTTTCTGCAGATGTTCTGTCTGCTTCCTGTGTGGAGCAGTAGTCTAATTTGGATACTGCTGAGCATCGTGCAAATGAAATAAGCACATCCAAACCTGACATTCATTGTCTCTGTTTCCCTTATTTACGCTGAACCATCCACCATGCAAACAATGGCCAAAAAAATTAAAATAAAAGGGAAAAGTAGTTGAAATGCTGGAAAATAATCTATGATGTAAACACTATAAAATGTTTGTTAGTACACATAAAATATTCCTGCATAGGTCTGGATTTGAACTATTACTCCAATGAACCTTCAGAACACAGTAAGGGTGCCTTATCCCTCTTTGCCACACAAACAGCTTTGCAGAAAGGAACTAAAATCATTCTGCATAAAACCAACTGCAACATCATCTACAGTACTAAAAAAAACACATAACAGTTATTCATAAATGTATAAATTTCGGATGTAGTGCAGTGAGTGATCACACAACCATTTATGACTACTGCTTGCAAAAATGCAGTTCTGTCTTACCTATCTGTATTTGTAGCTTATCCTTTATCTAACCAGTAATCTGAGACATGCAGTCTATAAGGCATTCTATATCCTTGTCCTTAAAATGTATGAGGATATTAAATGGCAATAATATACAGTTGTTAACACGTGAAGGGGAGGTTGGATGTTAATGGACTGAATCTGTGAACTGTGTTCTGCTCATTTACATTTTCAGTCTTGATAAAATTACTTATATGCACTTTGTAAGTCTAACTTGACACAATCACTGGAGGTAGGGCAGTCTGCATTACTGTTGTGTTTTCCTTCTCCCTGTTGCAAATCATTAGCAACAAACACTGAGGGAGTGCCTGTGCTATATTTACATCTCCTACAAGGAGCCAAAAGTTTGGGATTCAACAATTCTAATGAGTTCACACCTCATTTGCATCTTCACCATGCTAACAGTCCTGAATCTACACCATAAAAAGGCAACCATGTAGCTAGGAAACTTGAAAGTAAGGAGACGTGTTTATATGGAGAACACAGAAGAGGCTATTACTTTGGGATATATATGCACAGAAGACTACTGAACTTAAGGTATGCTTGCAATTTTCAGCTATATACTGAAGATGCTGAAATGTCATTTAAGAAAAATCTGTTTCATATTTATATAAGAATATTAATTAGCAAATGCTACTGTTATCTGTGTGCATTACTTAGAGGTGTACTGATGGCATGGGCATGTTTGTCAGAGTATTTCAAGAGTATACATGATTGGCAATAGTTTAAAATTAATGTTCTGAATTAAATACACATGTCACAAGATGGGTTGCAAACTGGCTAAAGGACAGAACCCACAGGGTTAGAGTAGCTGGGGCCATGTCAGACTCCAAGCCGGTCACAAGTGGTGTCCCACAGGGCTCAGTCCTTGGCCCCCTGTTGTTCGGCATCTACTTCTCAGAAGTACAGGCAAACATAGGAGGACTATGGCTGACAAAGTTTGCAGATGACTGCAAACTGGGAGCCATAGTGGAAAGTACATCGGACACAGATATCCTTCAGAGGGGTCTCACGGAAACTGATAGCTGGTGCCAGAGCCATGGCCTGAAGTTAAATGCCAAAATGTATAGTCATACCCTTCAGGAAAAACAAGGTAACCCCAAGCTACCATATAGGTGGCAATCCACTAAGCACAGAAGAGGTTATCAGGGACCTGGGGACCCAGGTTGACAGTGGCCTTTCTTTGACACTCACATTGCTAAAGTGGTTAGAAAAACCTTCTACATTGCCCACCTGATCATGAAGGGATTCACATCCAGATCAAGTGAGGTCATTGTTCCCCTGTACTCTTCACTTATCAGACCAATGATCGAGTACAATGCCCCATTCGGGATGTATCTCACCCGACACCTGCAGCAATTGGAGAGACCCCAAAAGTTCTTCACCAAAAGGATAAAGGGACTCCAAAATCTGTCATATGCCGCCAGACTGAAGAAACTCCAGCTCTATTCAGTCACATACCATCTGCTCAGAGGTGACCTGTGCCTGACATACAAGGCCATGTCCAACCCGGAATTAATGGACATGCTCCACCTCAAAAAATCCAAATCTACCAGATCCACTAGAGCAAGCGACTTAAACCTTAGCACGGATATAAATAGGACATGCTGGAGGGATAGATTTGTCACCCAGAGACTCCCTATGTTGTGGAATAAAATCCCAGTCCATGTGAGGCAGAGCACCTCGCTGACTCTGTTCAAGGGAAATCTTGACCGGTGGATGGGAGATCGTAGGTTTACCCCGGGAATCATCTCTGGGTCACTGCTGGACAGAGGCACAACAAACTAATGGGCACAGTATTTTTTAACATAAGGGGTGGCGTAAGCCACAAAACTCTGGGCTAGGCTTATAAATGCCTTAGGGCAGATAGCCTAGTATAAACCTATGAACCTATGAACCTAATATATACACATGTTTCAGGGACAGCTCATTTAATAGCACTTTTAGAATTTTACTGATGGTTTTCTAGCAAACTGTATCATTTGCCTGATGTTCATCGTGCATACAGCTGCAGTCATAACAGATGGGTTATCCTGCCGTCAGGCGGGTCCTCGGTCGGCCGAATTCCAAAGTCTAGGCCTGGCATCGGTTGTCGTCGCTTCTTCCCTGACGTCAGTGCAGCAGGGGTATAAAAGAGGCAGCCAACGCCATTTTCTTCAGTCTTTCTTGCCACGCGGTGCCCAAAGCAGAAGCAGTTCGCAACTGCCATCGGCCAGCTCCTGAGATTTATGAAAGTATTTCAGCTGAAGTCTTCTTGAAAGCTAAGTACCCCGTTGGGGAAACTTTTCTTGCCTCAGACCGATGTCAGACAAAGTTAATAATTGCATTTCATGTGGGAAGCAAATACCGCATAAGGATTTCCGCTCTTTCTGTATACCTTGCTTAGGCCCAGACCACGACGTCTCGGCCTGCCGTTTTTGTGCTAGATTCAACAAGCGCACTATTAAACGTTGGGTGGAGTTCGCCCTTCACTTTTTTGGCAAAAAATTTAATTATATTATGTCGTCGGATACTCCGACTCCAGTTTTGAGCTAAAAACGCAAAGATAAGGACCGACATACGAGGTCCGCACCTCCTACTGAAACCACGCTAAGGCCGACTACCGGTTCTCCGGTACTCAGCGAGGCAACTACACAGCCCCTGAGTACCAATGACAATGCATTACCGGTGTCTTCAGTACCCGAGGTTGCAGGCTCCTCGGCCCCCATTCCTACTACAGATACCGACACCACTCCTGGCGGGGAAACTCAGAATTTAGACAGGCCTGACATTTCTCAAGGGGTCTTCAGGCCTTCCTCCTTCTCTATTAAAGCCTTGTTGGTGGGGGAACAAAGTTGCATTTCTGTTTTGGCACAAACAAGGATATGTTGCTAATGTTACTGTCCCTTGCTTTGCATCCAACCTTGCTTTTTGTGTGAATGTAATATGTTATAACCACACAATTCTTGTTGTTCATATTTCAAACATCTAGACTGCTTTATGTTTCTCCATTGCGTAATACTGAAATGCTACCTTTTCTATTTTTATCTGGGAACAGGTGTATTTTAGTTATGTAATACTTATGTGTATTATCCTTCTGATGTGTTTTAGGACACCTAGGACAGTGGCACCCAGGTATCTCAATCCAAAAAAAAAACACCCTTCAGTGACCCTGAAAATCAAGTAATTGTGGAAGCTCTTGATTAACATGGTGCCTTTCTGCTTGAGATGGGACTTGGAGATATGTCAGGTGGAATGCAAATTTGGCAGCAGATAGTTGCAGATGTGAATGTAGTAGGTGGCCACAGCAGGCCATATGATCGATCAGGTGTGCCATAGGGCCACTGACATGATCTTATTTGCTTGGAGGAGAGCAGCTGCAGTGGCCCATGATAGGATGGGTACTGGGGGGGCTGCTACAGAGCCACCACTAACAGCAAATTAAGAGTTCCTGTCCACTGTTAGGGATCCAGACAGTTCCAAAGAAGGTGCAGAACAGCATGACTTTGGAACTGGTGCTACTGTTTCAGGAACAGCAAGTCTATCCCAGGATGAGCTTCTAGGTAGTTGTATGTATCTTCATTGTTAAATACTGTGTATAGTAAAATATTTACATCATTACATTAGGTCTGTTTAACAAGAAATTTGTTTGGGGGTGATTGTAGATTGCTGCAGTTAACAACACATTCTGAATGATAACACATGGGACTTAGGTTGGACTTGTCATCCAAATGCTTGTTGAAAGTGTAATTAGTGGACATATAAAGGGCACAAAGCTTTACCCCCCTGTGTTACTGTTAATTGTGATGATGTTGTCTTTACCTTTTGCTTAACCTTTTCCAGGACCATCAAGCATAGGGAGCAGACTATCATCTGCAGATGGTAAGCCAGACATTTTTATGTCAGTACTGATGAGCAATACAAAGAAATATTTAGTGTGTGATGTTGATGTCAGGACTGATGTTCTTCGTGTTTCACTGTTGCAGTCATTACATTTGGGTAATCTGCTGGCAGGTTGCCCTCAGTCGGCCTGATTAACAAAGTCTTGGGTCCTGCATCGATTGCTGTCCCTTCTTCCATGACGTCAGGTCTTCAGGGGTATAAAACATGCAGCCAATGCCATTACATCAGTCTTTCTTGCCGCGCAGTGCCCGAAGCAGAAGCAGTTCACAAGTGCCGCTTGATCGACTCCTGAAATTTTCATTTTCGAGTTTCAGATCCGAAGTCTTCAACTAAAAAGCTAAGTACCCCGTTGGGGAAACTTTTTCTTGCTCCTTACTGATGTCAGTAAAAGTTAATAATTGCATTACTTGTGGGAAGCAAATACCTCATAAGGATTTTCATTTGTACTATATTCCTTGCCTAGGCCCTGGCCAGAACGTACCTTGCTGTCAGTTTTGTGCTTTATTTAATCAACACACTATCAAACGTCAGTACATTTTTGCTTCTAAATATTTTGACTCACGTTTTAATTATCCAGAAATGTCATCGGTTAGCAAACCGACTACCGGAATAACTAAAAAACACAAAGAAAAAGACAAAGACAGGCCGTTGAGGTCCAAAATGGACGATGACACTTGTCCTAAGCTAGTTGCCAGTTCGCCGGTACTCAGTGAGGCACTTTCGCAGCTCCTGATACCCACTGCTTCTGATTCGCAGACCTCTACTGAGACCCATTCGGAGTCCGGTATGCCATGAGATGCTTCAGTTATGGAACCTGTGGATGTCTCTACCTTGGATGGGTCCAGAGCCGCTGTGCATGCACCAGCTTCTGAGGGTGTTTTCAGGCCTACAGATTTGTATGTGAGACCGATGCTATCTTCAAAATTAAGGCCAAAATCTCAACCTAGGCCTAAAAAACGCACCTGGGCCACATGTGCAGGCCCCTATGCCTAAAAAACAAATTATCAAAATGGCTGAAGATTTAATTACTCTGATCAGGGGTAGCCAACCCCCCTTGTAAGAGGCCTAGGCAAGACATTGATTGTGAATCTTCTGAACAGGATTCTATTTCTGACTCTTCTAATGAACAGGAATTGTCTATACCTACTTATGAGGACTCTGATGAAGAAGATTCCATTCCTTCTGCTTCTCCCCCTGAGGATTTTTCTTTTGGGGAAACTTTGCATACCTTAAGGGAACATTTCCACTGGGAAAGTCAGGATTTTTCTGAATCTAAAAAGAGACTTAGAGATTTCCTTCTTCTTCCTCAGCATAGGCCTTTGGCTATACCTCCTGTTCCAGACATTGTTGATGCTGTTTTTTCAGAATCTAGTATGGCTCCTGATTCTCTGCCTCTGGCACCTTATAAGCCAGACAGATACAAAAGGGTTCTTTACTCCCACAAATTCCTTTTCAAAAATCCTGTTGTAGATCTTGAAATCATTTCTCAGGGTCCCAAGGGCATTAAGGCTTCTACTGCTAAAAATCCTACCCCTTCTGATAGAGATTCCAGGGAGCTGGATAGATAGGGTAAGAAGGTTTACACTTCTGCAATCCTGGCAATTAGAGCTTTAAACTGTCAATTTCATATGCTGAAATATCAGCAGCATATCATGGGACTGCTTAAACAGAAAATGATGTTGATTTCTGACTGTGTGGAAAATAAAGATTTACAGGATTTTTACATTCAGCTGAACAAGTTGGAAAACATACTTTGCAATGTGGTTTTGATTCTTTGGAGGCCTCTTGCAGGTCTGCTGTGCTAAGAAGGCATGCTTAGCGCAAAGAGCAAAATCTGCCTGATCATGTTAAAGCATAATTGTTAGATGCTCCTTTACAACAGGACTGTCTCTTTGGTAATAAGGCTCATGAAATTCTAAAAAAGATGGAAGATAAAGCTAAATCTATGCAAACTGTTAAAGATTTTTTTACAAGTACAACCTCCAAGATTTAGTAGACACTGGCCTACTAATAACTTGTCCTTTCCAGTTCCTTCCAGAGCCACTCAAGCCAAACCCAGACATTCCAAAGGCACCAGGTTTCAGTCCCAAGGGACTTTCAAAACAAAACAATGGGGTGCCTCCTCTTCCAAATCTGGAAACAACAAGACAATTCCCTAAAGTAAGCAGTCTCAATGACTTCCCGTTAGACTTACCAAGCACTTATCTTTTAGCCACCCCTTTGGGGGGGGGACTGGCTCTACATGCACAAAACTGGCAACTTATAACCCAGGACAAATGGGTTTTAAATATAGTATCACAGGGATACAGATTTCATTTCCACACGTTGCCAATTCAACACGGATGGCCAGACCTGCCCTCAAATCAGTGGGCAGAGGCCCAGAAACAAGTACTTTTCCCTCATGAACATGGGGGCTATTCAACTAGTACCAGAAGAGGAAAAGGGACAAGGTTTCTATTCAAGACTTTTCCTGGTACCCAGAAAAGACAAAGCATGGTGTCCAATTCTGGACTTATCTACTCTAAACACCTTTCTGGGCATCCCACAATTCAAGATGCTGACACTTCACCAGTTACTTCCTATGATAGGCAAAGATGCCTGATTGGCAACTCTAGAGTTAAAGGAGGCTTACCTGCATATCCCAATCAGGGAATCTTGCAGAAGATACCTCCGCTTCAGAGTGGGCTACTTGCATTACCAATTCTGTGCACTGCCCTTTGGGTTATCTACTGTGCCCAGGGTCTTTACAAAGTGCCTGGCTCCAGTAATTGCATTTTGCAGGCAAAGCAATATTCAAATATATCCATACCTGGACGATTGTCTAATTCAGGCAGAAAGCAAGGATATTCTTCTAAAACATCTGGCATTTGTAAAAAGGGTCCTAACTTGTCTAGGGTACACTATAAACGAAAATAAATCACAACTGGTATCCTCTCAAAAAATTACATTCCTGGGTGCAAGCTTGAACACAACTGCCCAGATGGCTTTCCTTATACCAGAGAAGCAAATTAATTTGGTGACTTACTTCAAACAGGTGGCCACAAAAACCCTGCTTTCTGCAAGGCAAATACTGCAAGCCTTGGGGTTCATGGCCTCCTGCATTCTTCTAATTCCAAATGCAAGACTGCACATGAGGAAACTACAGTGGTACTTGAAAAGTCTATGGAGTCAGCATTGTCACAGCCTGGAAACAATGATTCCTATCATTCCTTGGCTGCAACTAGAGTTCCTATGGTGGGCAGAGACCTGCCACCAAAACAAGGGACTGCCATTCACACCACCCCCTGCCACCCAAACCCTAACTACAGATGCATCAGAATATGCTTGGGGGGGCACATCTGGCAGGGAAGTGCATTCAGGGCAAATGGAGCCCAAATCAAGTGCACCTTCATATCAATCCAAAAGAAATGCTAGCTGTACAGAATGCACTGACAGCCTTCAAGGACTTCCTTCATCCAGGACAATTAATGATAAACAGACAACACCACAGTTATGTGGTACATAAACAAGCAGGGGGGTACACACTCCTACCCCCTTTGCAGACTAGCCATGGCATTGTGGAACACAGCCTTGACCTATCAAGTACAACTACAAGCTCAATTCCTGCCAGGAAAGCTGAATACTCTGGCAGATGAACTAAGCAGAAATCTCATGGACCCACACGAATGGAAACTGGAACCATGGATTTTCAACATGTTGACACACAAATGGGGGAGCCCAGACATAGATCTTTTTGCCTCACCCCAGAACTATCAGTTGTTCAAATTTTGCACAAGTACTCATCACAAAAAAGCCTGGAAAGTGGATGCTCTATCCTTCAGCTGGAAAAACCTATCAGTCTATGCCTTTCCCCCACTGCCTCTGCTCTCTAAAATTCTTCTAAAAGTCAAACAGGACAAACCAAAAATGATTTTGATTGCTCCAGACTGGCCTCACCAACACTGGTACCCACTCCTGCGCAATGTGTCATACCTTCCACCGTGGCACCTGCCTCAGACACCTTACTTACTGTCTCAGCAGAACAACCAAATTCTGCACACTCAGCTCCAAACTTTGAATCTTGCAGCATGGCTAATCACCTAAATTCACCCTTAGCATCCCTCAGCAAACCTGTGATGGATGTCATTTTGGAGGTGAGAAGACCTAGTACTAGAAAATCTTATGCTGACAAATGGAAGAGATTCTGTGCCTGGAATCAGTCTCAAGGGATAAGCACAGCAGTGCCCAATATTCCTCAGATTTTGCAATACTTAACTGAGATTCTTCACAAGGGCCTGTCCTTTTCTCCCATAAAAATCCATGCCTCAGCCATTTCAGCACATTACAACACAGAACCTCCCCTCTTCTCTCATCCCCTGCTAAAGCAGTATCTCAGAGGGGCCAAAAACTTAAGACCACCCAGGAGAGCTCCAACCCCTGCCTGGGACATCAGTTTTGTATTGATGAAGCTCACTCTCCCTCCTTTTGAGCCAGCTGCTACTGCAGATTTAAAATTTCTCTCCTGGAAAACAGCTTTCCTTTTAGCAGTCACTTCAGCTAGAAGGATTTCTGAATTGCAGGCTCTTATGGCGGTGGAGCCTTTCATTATTTTTCATGCAGACAGGGTATCTCTCAGGACTAATCCAACCTTCATGCCTAAGATGGCATCCAGTGTGGCTCTTAATCAGACTATTCATTTGCCAACTTTCTTTCCCAGTCCACAGAACAAGGGGGAGCGGATTCTGCATTCATTGGATGTACACAGACAACTTAGATCTTACTTAAACAGGACAAAATCTCAAAGAAAATCTGAACAACTGCTGTTGGCATTTGCTGCAGGAGCAGAGGGAAAGGCTATTTCAAAGCAAACCATTTCCAAATGGCTAAGCCATTGTATTCATTTATGCTATATGTACCATGGAAAAACTATCCCCCAGGGGGGATATGGCATATTCCTGATTGATGGCAAGCTTAACAGCAAATGCACAGAATTCAGAGTTATAATAAAAGTTATATCTTTCTGCACTAGAAAGCATTTGAAATGTCTTTTAAAATGAACAAATAAAGCAACATTTTTGCTTTTCTTGTTCAGTTTCTTTAATTTTCACAGCTTAATCTTGGCACCGAAAACTATGAATTCGGTACCATGATTATATTTTGTTGTAATGGTAGCACTGTACATGGTCTGTCTTTCAAGCACTATAGGTTGAACTTGTGCTGCAGGCATGAATCAAAAAATTACTTGGTAAGTTCTTTGGGTATAAAAGAGAACATGAATTGTCCCATCCCTTTAGTTTCTTCTCTACTTCCAGCACACTAACTCTTTTCTGTACAATACGTTTTGCATCTAGAAAATCCCTTTGTGTAAGATCTGTCTAAAGACCTCCTACGAGTTTGCGTTGTTACACAAATAAAAGAAGTTTATTCATATTGTTGCTCCTTATTGTTGACATAGATATTCACCAACTATTAACCCAATCCAGGCTAACTCTTTCTACTTTATGGTTTGTCTTTTTCATTAGATTTTAATATAATCTTATATGTCCATTTTCTTCACAGTAGCATTACCCTTGGCAACTGCAATCAAAATTCAGTTTTATTTTCCTTAACACTCACACTAACCATGGGGAAAGGAACATGCTGTCTGAATTTCCATAAATGGAACTAATTAAAGATGGCTTCTCATTAAAATTGACTGGAATAATTCAGAGATAACCTTCACCCAAAATATTGCTGATCAGCAATCTGTTCTCAGCATTGATTAACAAGTATATACCAAACACTAGATAGTGTGCAGAAAGCATTATTCCTGGAAAAATCCACCGAGGAGTAAAAATCTAATTGGGGCATTCCTGTGGTTCCTTGGCTGTAAGCTTAGTAACAGCCTATAAACCTAAAAAAAAAAAAAAATTGAGCTATGTACTTCTAAAACTAACAAGCACAATTTGCATAAAGGTAACATTTTTCTGAAATCAACAATGTAACCATATAAAGGTGTGTGATACAAATGCTTCTTTTAAAAGTTAGTGACAATAAAGGAGTCCATTACATTATTTTAATAGTCATATGAAGGTCCCAGTAATCATATTTTGTCAACATAACATTATTAACAACACAAAAGTATTTGGTGATGATTTTGCAAAGCACACACATATTACTTGTACTGCCAGTCAGTACGTCTGACTTATAAAAATGCTCTACAATCCATGTTATGCATGTTAGTTATATAGGCTAGTGATGTACATATCTCTCTGCCATGTCAAGTATACTGATAATCCAACACCAGGTGGTCTGCCAGGTGCATTTAGCACAAAGCAGTACCTCAACAGTTTCATAGGATTCTTAGATTTGGATTTCTCATTTAGTAAGTTACCATCAACAGTCTTGCTTAATATTTTACTGATATTAATACACAATTTAACTGTAGCCTCCAAACAGGCTTTGTGCCTCATGAATGGAGAAGGGCAACAGTCATCCCTCTGCACAAAGGTGAGCCATCAACAGACCCTGGGAACTACAGACCCATAAGTCTCACTAGTCTTATATGTAAAGTCACAGAAAAAGTTATCATGGAGATGATCAATAGAGATATCGTAAACCTCCAGACAGTGGACCCAACTCAATTTGGTTTCGTCAAGGACAGATTATGCCTACTCAGCCTGGTGGACTTCTTTGAGAAGGTCACCAAAGCAATGGATGAGGGCAAAATCATTCACACTGCCTACCTTTACCTAGCCAAGGCATTTGACACAATACCCCACTCGGGCATTATTGACAAACTCAAGAGGTTAGGTACAAACCCGTATGTCACCCGGTGGATAGCCAACTGGCTCACAGACAAGACCCAGGAATTTAGAATTGTGGAGTCCACTTCTACAAAGAGGGCAGTCACAAGTGGAGTCCCTCAGGGATCAGTCCTTAAAATGCTCCTTTTTGGCATTTACTTCTCATAAGTCAAGGCCAATGTCACTGGTCTCTGGCTGACTAAATATGTAGATTATTGCAAATTAGGAGCTGTCTTTGAATCTCACACTGACACAAATGTTCTCCAGGAGGGGCTGACACAGACAAAGAACTGGTGTCAGAGCCATGAACTAAAACTAAATGCTAAGAAATGCATAATAGTATCTTTTGGGAAGTCATCTATCCCTGGTAACTCTCATATTGACAACACACCCCTTAGAGTTGACCCAGTAGCCAGGGACAAGATGAAATAAACAGTACACATTCCTGCCAAAGGTGGCTCACAAACAAAAAAAAAATACAGGCTTAAAAACAAGATGTGAGCACACCAACAAAGCTGAGAAAAAGCCAAAAAATGTCTTAAAACACTTCTTTATTACAAAAGGATGAGCAATTTTGCGGGGTTACCGCTTCATCAGATCCATATAAAAAGCAACTCAAAGTAAAACACTTACACAAGTTAAAATCACATATAATTAAAAATCAAGTTCACGTTCTACTAATTAAAGCTGGCCTTAAAGGAATACTAGCATTAAGCCCTGGACCTTTATGTGCTTGCAGGGCTATAATCCATTTCACTCAAGATATTATATGATCAATACCTTCAGTCAGTTATGAAGTTAAGTTAGCATATTTCATGTAACCAATCAAAGAACATTATAAAAGGCAAATGCATTCTAGAAATATTCATAGACTATGGAGTAGGCTGCCTTCCAGCTGACTGAAGAATAAGGATACTAGTGCTGGTATACAAGAGCAAAAGGGGCATCCACAACTGTGGGCAGTACAGAGGTATCAAACTCCAGTCATACTGCATGAAAGTGTTGGAGAGAATAACTGATAAACAAATACATAGAGCTATAGAAGGTAATATGGGAAATGAGAAGTAAGGATTAGATCAGGATGCAGCAAAATGGAACTGATGTTTGCAGTGAGTCAGATAGTTGAGAAGAACCTAAAGATGAAGAAAGTGTCCAATTGGAGATTCATAGACTTTGAGAAAGCATACAAGGTCCCTAGAAAGCTGATTTGCACTTCTTTAACACTTATAATTGTGCTATACAGCTAATCTACTACATTTTGCACTGTTATAAAGCTTTTTTACTGTTTCACTGCATTTGTGTACTGCTTTATGCTGTTTTAACTGTATTTTTCATTGCTAGATAGCGTTTCATCACTGTAATTGCAGTTTTACTGAATCACTTATCTGTAAACTGCTTTTTCATACTGAGAGTTGTTATTTTCTGTTTGTGAATGCTCTATCTATGCTTTTTCTGTGCATTTTTTGTGAGGTTTCTGTGTTCTAGTCAGGTATCATATAACTGTTTGCAGTTAAAAGCATTCTCTAGAGTCTCCTTGCTCCTATATCTGTTTAAAACTTTCATTTAGTGGCTAGAGCTAGTAGCTGTAATAGTTTACCACCCAGCCTCCCTATAGGTATTTTGTCCTTGTACTTGGTGGCTTTGCAGTTGTCCGCCCATACTGTAAATTTGATCTGGGACACCCCTCCCAGTCTAGTGTCATTAGCTCATTCTACCTAATAGAGAGAGAAAACATTTGAGAAGGCCAACCCACTTAGGTTCTTAACCTTGAATTATTTTCTGTTCCTGCTTTCTCCCTTTCCACTTTACTAAAAAAAAAAAAAAATTACTAGAATCTCCTTGTGTTCTGATTGAGTGGGCTTCTCAGTTGATAAGTATATTTTTTGGCACTTTTTAACTGTTCAGAGTTCAGTAAAACAATAATTAAATTTAGTTCAGAATACAGTTTGAATAAATTGCACTTATTTAAACTGTATTTGCTGTAATATTGCTACACACTCAAGTGTGCTAGCTTGCACTGCACTTAAATTGTTTTAGTGCTGTTTTAGCTGCTTTCCTGTAAAAAAAAATCTAAGCTTGTTTCCTACCTTTCCTGTCACTAGTCTAATCCAGATACAGATTTGCTGTATCCAGGACTGTTTGCAAGCTTCTGAGCACCCCAAGCCTTTCTGTGTTGGAGGGAAGCCTTCTAGCTTATCAGTGGGAGTGGTAAGCACTAGGTAGCCTATCTACCACAAGAGGAGTGTTTTTTGGCCCAGAAATTGTAGTTTATTGGCCGTTTGGGCACTTATTTCCATCTCTTTCAACTTTCTGATTTAAAAGCCCACATTTGCACTTGTTTCCTGCCTTTCCTGTCTAGTCCAGATACTGATTTGCTATATTCAGGACTGTTTGTAAGCTTCTGAGTGGTGCCAAAGTCTGCCCTTCAATTTTTGCATTAGATCTGCTAAATGTTCTTCGTGTTTCACTGTTGCAGTCCTAACATATGGGTTATCTGGCTCCCTCAGCTGGTGCGAATACCAGAGTCCTTGGTATATGACGTCGACTGCCATGAGTTGTAAACTGATGTCAGAACATCAGGTATAAAGGCAGGCGGCCGATGCCATTTCCTCAGCCTTTCTTGCCATTGAGCCCAAAGCAGATGCAATTCGCACTAGTGCCGGTTGGCCGTTTACCTTCTTTCTGCATTCCAACTACCAAGTTGAAGCAGATAAGTACCCTGTTAGGGATCCTCTTTTCTTGCTTCAATGAATGTCAGATAAAGTTAATAACTGTCTTGCCTGTGGAAAACAGATTCTGCACCATGATTTTCATTCCTATTGTATAACTTGTTTGGGCCTTGAGCATGACGTCCCTAACTGTGATCTCTGTGCTTTCTTCAACCCACGTACCATATGCTGTAGAGCTAAGATTTTATATAAGCATTTCGGAGTCTGGCCTAAGTTCATCGGTATGGCGTCTTCTGGTCTCCTGACTTTGGATATACCTAGAAAACGCAAGGACAAGGACCGTGACAGGCCTAGGGTTAAAACTGCTGATGACGCGCCGGTGAAATTGGTTGTCGGCTCAGTGGTAGCTAGTGAGGCACTTTTGCAGCCCCTACAATCTGCAGATTCTCAGTCACAGGCCTCTGCTGAGATGTTTATGGAGTCCTCCATGCCACAAGCTGCTATCTTGTCTTCAGACCCTCCGCCTGTCGCCGCCTCAGTTGGGTCCTGAGCCGCTATGCAGGCACCATCTTCTGAAACCTTTTCTCTTCGACATGAGACCAGAGCCAGACCAACTACCTTAGCTCAGACTTCTGCAGTTGCTAGGCCTCCCAAGTCCCTCTGAATTACTAGCAAACCTTTCAGCTGCAAATCTACCCACAAGTGGGTATTGGCCTCCTCTCCTGTGTCTCAGTCCCAATTGGTAAAGATGGCTGGTGATTCTCACCCCCCCCCATTAAAAAGAGGGCTAGGGAATTGTCTCCTGATGTTTTGTCTGAATCAGATTCTGAGGTTTACAGTATTTCTGCTGGTGAGGAAGGAAATTTTCAACTTTTTTCTGGCTTTGAGGATTCTGATGCTGGGGATTCTATCCCCTCTGCCTCCCTTCCAGAAGATTTTTCCTTTTGAGATACTTTGAATACTCTTAGGGAGCACTTTAAATGGGAAAGTCAGGATTTCCCTCAGTCTAGGAAGAGGATCCGGGAATTTTTAGATTTGCCACAGCATAAACCCCTGGCTATACTTCCTGTTTTGGAAGTTGTGGATGATGTTTTCATGGAAAATTCTTTAACTTCTAATTCTGTTCCTCTTGCTCCCAGAAAACCTGATAGGTATTATAGGGTTCCTGATTCTCATCAATTTCTTTTTCAAAACGCTACTGCTGATCCTGAGATTTATGAAGTTCCCAAGGGTGTTAAGGCTACTATTGCTAAAAACCCTGTACCTTCTGATAAGGAGTCTAGGGCCTTGGACAAGTGGGGTAAAAAGGTCTATACCTCTGCAACTTTTGCAATTAGATCTGTGAATTGTCTTTTTCACTTGCTTAAGTATTAGCAGCATACTTTGGAGGCTATTAAGGCTAAGCTTGGGGATATTCCTTCCATGTCAGAGAACAAAGACTTACAGAATGTACTAATTTCTGCCACTCTGGTTACTAAGCATTCTCTTCACTGTGGTTTTGACACCTTGGAGGCTTCCTGCAAAGCAGCAGCCACTGGTTCCATTATTAGAAGGCATGCTTGGCTTAGGGAGCAGCCTCTTTCTGAACCTGTAAAATCTAAATTGCTGGATGTTCCTTTACACAAAGACAACCTTTTTGGTAACAAGGCTGAGGAGGTACTGAAAAAGTTGGGAGGATAAGGTGAAATCTATGCAAGCTGTAAAAGATTTCCTTCAGGTTCAGACTCCTCAGTTTAGGCATTATCCTTCCAAGAACTGGTCTTTCCCTGATCCTGACAAGCAGGGTCATTCTAGGGCTAGGGTTTCAGATCTTCCAGAGGGCAGGCTTCTGCCCCTCAAAGGACTAAACAATGGCATCCTTCTTATGCTAAATCGGGGAGTTCTAAGCCAGCTTCCCAAAGCCAGCATTCTCAATGACTCCGGCCTTCTTGTGCCTACCTCTGCGGGCCCAGGGTTTCCTTTGGGGGGAAGGTTAGCCAGGTTCGCAAGGGTATGGTCAACCATCACAGATGACAAATGGGTACTCAACATAGTTAACCAAAGTTACAAGTTTTATTTTTACACCTTCCCTGTTCTACAAAGTTAGCCAGACATTCCCAGAACTCTCAGGGCAGAGGTAGAGCATCACATTTCTTGTCTACTGGCTAGGGAGGGGGGGGGCTATAGAGCCAGTTCCTGCAAATCAGACAGGCCTAGGTTTTTATTCAAAACTTTTTCTGGTACCCAAAAAAGGGGGCACCTGGTGCCCTATTCTGGATCTGTCTATTCTAAACATGTTTCTGGTGATTCCCAAATTCAAGATGCTCACTCTTCAACAGTTACTGCCAGTGTTGGACAAGGATTCATGGCTGGTAACTTTGGATCTTAAGGAGGCTTATCTGAACATCCCAATAAGGGAAAGTTGTAGGCAGTTTCTTCATTTCAGGGCTGGGGAGCAATACTTCCAATTCTCTGCACTGCCCTTTGGCTTATCTACTGCTCTGAGGGCTTTTATGAAGTGCCTGGCTCCAGCCATTGCTTTTTGCAGGCAGAGGAACATTCATATTTATCCTTACCTGGATGACTGTCTCATTCAAGCAAACTCCCCAGAACAGTTACAAAAGGATTTGGACTTCATGAAGAACATTCTCACATCTTTGAGTTACACTCTCAACAAGAAGAAGTCAAAGTTGGTTCCTACAAGGGAGATTGTTTTCCTGGGAACGAGTCTGAATACAGCCATCCAGATGGTATTCCTCCCTCAAGACAAACAACAAGATCTGTCGGCTTATTTCAAGAACTTGGCAAGCATGACCCAGCTCTCTGTAAAGCAATTCCTGCAAGCACTGGAGTTCATGGCTTCATGTATCCTGATGATCCCATATGCAAGGCTGCATATGAGAAAACTCTAATGGTACCTCAAGAACCTTTGGTGTCAACACACACACAGGACTTAGACTTGATTCTTCCCCTGATTCTCTGTCTACAAATGGAGTTTCTCTGGTGGGCGACAGCCTGTTCTCAGAACAAGGGTCTGCCTTTCCGCCCAACACCTGCCAGCCAGACTCGCACTACAGATGCCTCAGAGTATGCATGGGGGGCACATCTGGAAGGCAGGGGCATACAAGGGATTTGGAGCACCCAGCAGATTCATCTGCACATAAACTTAAAATAATTGCTGGCAGTGCAGCAGGCCTTGCTGGCTTTCAAGGACCTACTCTACCCTGGGACTCTTCTGATCAGGACAGACAAAACCACAGTCATGTGGTACATCAACAAGTAGGGGGGAACTTACTCTTACCTTTTGTGCAGACACAGCATGAAACTATGTTCCTTAGCAGCTTCCATGGGTATACATCTCATAGCCCAGTATCTTCCAGGGAGGCTAAATTCCTTGGCGGATCAATTGTGCAGGCATGCTGTGGATCCTCACGAGTGGCAACTGAACAAGATAATTTTCCATCACATCACTCAGCATTGGGGCACTCCTCAGGTGAATCTTTTCTCCTCTCTAACCAATCATCTCCTTCCAACCTTCTGCACCAGGGAGTTTCATGACAAAGCATGGAAAGTGGACGCTTTGTCCTTCCCATGGACGCAACTCTCAATTTATGCCTTCCCCCGTCTGTCTCTTCTTCCCAGAGTGCTGCTAAAGATAAGGGATGAAAAACCAAAGGCTATTCTTATAGCACCAGATTGGCCCAGACAACATTGGAATCTCCTTCTTCACAGCCTTTCCCAGGCTCAGCCTTGGCATCTTCCCCTGGTACTAGATCTGTTGGTTCAGGAAGGGGGAAAGTTTCTTCATCCTCATCTTCAAACGCTGCAGTTAACTGCCTGGCTAATACTTTAAATCTTTCCCAGCAGGTTGATGAAGTTCTTCATGAGGCCAGGACACCTAGCACCAGGAAATCCTATGCAGATAAATGGAAGAGATTTTGCTCTTGGATGCTGGCTAAAGGAGAAGACTCTTCTCATCCTTCTCTTTCCCTCATTCTTGATTACCTAGCAGGTTTGCTTAATGGTGGACTTTCCTTTTCTTCAATTAAGATTCATGCTTCAGCAATTTCTGCTCATTGTTCTTATGAGCAACCAAAGAGTTCCAGAGGGGAGCTAGCAATCTTGGACCTCCCAGAAGAGCTCCTACTCCTGCTTGGGATCTTAATTTTGTCCTGGAGAAGCTTACTCTTCCTCCCTTTGAACCTGCTGCCTCTGCAGACTTAAAGTTCCTTTCATGGAAGACTGTCTTTCTTTTGGCTATTACTTCCACCAGAAGGGTTTTGGAGCTGCAAGCCTTAATGGCAGTAGAACCTTTCATTATTTTTCATACAGACCAGGTTTCTCTGAGAACTAATCCCTCCTTTATGCCTAAGGTGGTTTCCAGTCTGACATTTAATCAGTCTATTCATCTGCCTACATTCTTCAATAACCCCCAGAATAAAGGGGAAAGGATTATGCACTCCCTTAATGTGCACAGACAGTTGAGATTTTACATAAATAGGACTAAACCCTTTCAGAAGTCTCAGCAGTTGTTGGTTAGTTTTGCTCCTGGGGCTCATGGTAAAGCTATTTCCAAATAAACCATCTCCAAATGGATTGCTCATTGTATTCACTTTTGTTACCTGCAGAATGGAAAGGCTCTCCCCAGGGTATTAGGACCCATTCCACTAGAGCAGCCTCTACTTCTGCAGCTTTTTTGAGAGGTGTGCCTACTAAGGGCATTCTAGAAGCAGCCACTTGGTCTTCAGTCCATATTTTCACAAAGCATTACAACCTATCTTTGTTTTCTAAGTCTAGGGCTGGTTTTGCTTCTGCAGTTTTGCAAGGCCTCCTTACCAATCCTTAATCTGTGATTCTTCCTCCCCCCTTTAGTTTTCTTCCTGGGCTTTGGATATCAACCCCTATGTTAGGGCTGCAACAGTGAAACATGAAGAACATAGTACAGTTGTATACACTTACCATAAATGTAGATGTTTGAGTTTATTCACTGTTGTAGTCCTGGTTTCCCACCCTCCATTCCCCCTTTTTTCCTAAGGCACAGACTACTTATGTTATTTTTGGATGGCTTTTTTCCAGGGTGTTTCCTTCCTGGATTGGCCTTCTTTTGGGGGCTCCTGACAGTTAAGGCAAGAAAAACTGAGGAAATGGCGTCGGCTGCTTCCCTTTATACCTGGTGTTCTGAGATCAGTTTACAACTGATGGCAGCCAACGTCATATAACAAGGATTCTGGTATTCGGGCTGGCTGAGGGCTACTGGGAGCTGGATAACCCTTATGTTAGGACTGCAACAGTGAATAAACTCAAACATCTACATTCATGGTAAGTGTACACAACTGTACTTTCTCTCCTCTCATGCACTTTTACTAGCTTATTAGTCTAGCACTTTACCAGACTTATTGTAGCAATTATTTTAGCACACAAAAGTGCTACCAGCACTAAATGTTCTACAAGGAAACAGCTCCAGTACTTATTATTAATGCCCAACCCTCAAGGCATGTCTAAAGGTCAGTTCCCTGTGCTTTCTCCTATTAACCTGGTGAACTTGGACATTCTGAGGCAATGTAGCAACTGCCTCATGTACACTGACAACCCTCTCCTTTTACCTCCCAACACTCAGACTTGTGAGAGATGCACTTATATATCCAAAATGAAGCCATGCACTTTCCAGCCAAGACTAGAATAGCTGGTCAAGAGGAGAAGGTCAACACTTGCACCACATCACATGGAACACATAGCCCTCCAGAACAAACACAAGCACTGCCTTCATATAAAAACACAAACCACACACTCACCTTCGCAGAGGCTCTCAATAAAAATCTACCCATACAACAGAGACCTCCAAGACAGAAACGCACTTGACCACCACAACACAATACCAGTCACGAGACACATAACTCACATAAACAGTCTGCCACTCAATTAAAGCCCCTAAGGCAAAAGAGCATGCCCAATACACTAGTCATAGGTTATTCGATAGTGAGGCACACTGATGTCCCACTCACTAAGTTCAATAAGGAGAAAGTAACAGTCAGCTGCCTATCAGGTGCCAGGATCCACCACATAATGCACTCACTCAGGTCCCTCAATAACAATAACAAATATGACTCTGTCATTGTACATGTGGGTGTGAATGACCTGAGATGTACCTCCCTGGACTACATGAAAAGAGACATGGATGAGCTCTCGGATTATGTAGCCCAGGTGGGTATGACCCTACCCCTGAGCAGCATCCTACCATCTCCCAGAATGATACCACAGTACAAGCAGAAAATTATATATTTCAACAATTGGCTAAGTTTCTGGTGTCATTCTAAGGGGCTCCAGTATCTGTCTGCCTGGGACGGCATGATTGACAGACCTCAATGCTTTGCCAGAGATGGCCTGCATCTCTCACCCCTGGGCTTCCAGATACTGGCCAAGGCTCTTGCCACCCCTATAGACCCTTTTTTAGGTGGTGTTCCAAATTACCACCATAACAACTACAAATGAATGCAATCTGAGGGTCATGCTGCTCAACGCTAGAAGTCTAAATCTCAAAATGCAGTCTCTCAAAGCACTCCTTAAAATGGGGAATATCAACATTTGTGCTGTAACAGAGACCTGGTTCAAGGCAGCAGAAAGCACTCCAGCACTACCAGGCTATAACTCATTCTACACCTTTCGATCCCAAAACTTGGACCAAAGCTCCAAAGGTGATGGTGTTTCCATATTCACAAAGGATGCGCACACCTCCATACTGATAGCCCAACATAGCACATCAGAGATACTTCAGGTGCGGCTAATATTGGGTAAGACAGTGATTCAGGTCGTAGCCTGCTAAAGGTCCTCAACCATGTCCCAAGACTCACACTCCATGTTCGTAAGCACCCTGGAGAATATTAGGGTCCAACCTAACACTGTCATACTGGGCAACTTCAATTACGCCTCCATTAACTGGGGAAACTACTCATGTACCAATATACTTGCCCAGTGTTTCCTGGAATAATTAATTAATTAATTAATTAATTAATTCCAATGTCCTGGACCAGTTTGTTCTTACCCCCACTAGAGGTAGCAACATCCTTGATCTGGTCATTACTAACATGGGCCACCGTTGTTCTACACTAATAGTCAACTCCTCCCTGGTTAAATCAGACCACAAACTAATCACCTTGGAAATCCACACCCCCCCCTGCAAAGGTAACCACCATGAAAAACTTCTCCAAAGCTAACTTTGGATTCCTAAAAACAGAGGTGGATAACTTCATGGCACCCATGCAAATGGAGAATAGTTGCATGACCACCAAATCATACACCAATGCACTGTATGAACACGTACCGAATGCATGGATCTCGCCATACCCAATAGAACCAAGACGCTGTCCTCCAAAAAAAGGAAGACAATCTGGTGGTCCCCTGCCATAAACAAACTCTACAACAGAAGGAGGAAACTGATGCGGAATAAGGTAAAGTCCCAAGACTGGAAAAACTCCCTTATCAGCCTCAACAGAAAGTTGAGATCCCTCATCAAATCCTCTAAAGCTAGCTATGAAAACAGAATTGCAGCAGATAGTAAAGACAATCACAAGGCCTTCTATAGTTATGTTAAGAATCTCCATGCAATACTCAGATTTGCTCTGAGCTACTGCATAATGGTTTCTCCTATACCAAGCCAACAGATATTGCCAATATACAGGTCGATAAATTCATTGCCAATTTTACCCCTCTCCCCCCCAAAAGGACCAATCACAATACCAGTAGATTGCCAGGCACCCAGTATTATTTCTGCACAAGTTAAAACAGCACTGTCCAAGGCCAAGAATACAGCTTCTATGGGACCTGACAATATCCCTGGCTGTATTCTACATGAACTACAGAGTGAACTGGCACCTCACATGTGTGCTCTGTTCAATCACAGCCTCACCTCAGGCTTTGTCCCTACTGAATGGTGCACTGCTACAGTCATCCCTCTCCACAAAGGAGGAGTGACTACAGACCCTGGGGGGGGGGGTCTATATCAGAACATCGACGTATTAAAACTTCGAATGTTCTGATATCGAACACTATTCAGCGAATGCTAAGAACAGTGAAGCTGCAGAACAGTGGATTCTTTCCCCGGGAAAAAATTCGGTTGGCCGTTTTTGTGGCTTTGCTATTCTTAGCACTGTGGTGGAAAGTTACGGGTTGGGTTCAGGTAAGTGCGCGATTGTTTGTACGTTAGGGCTAGGGGTGGGTTAAGTGAGTTAGGGTTAGGGCACGGGTTAGGCGTGTGTGCGATAGTGACAGACTATAGGGTTAGGGGAGGTTTAAGTGAGTTAGGGTTAAGGCGCAGGTTAGGTGAGTGGCGATAGTGACAGACCTTAGGGTTAGGGTTTGGGTTAAGGTAAGTGGGTAGATAGTAGTGTATGTTTAGTTTAGTGTAGTGTTAGATGTAGGAATTTAAGTGTATGTGTGTGGTTGCTGTTTGTCTAATGTGCTTGTGTTATGTGTATGTGTTTCAGAGCTTTTCCATGGGAAAAAATTTGCTGTTCTGAATGTTCGATATTTTCATGTTTAGGTGTTTTGGGGCCGATGAAATAGTGTTCGCTACTTTCAACTTTCGATAACATGATATAAACGCACCTTGGAACCTATCGCCCCATTAGCCTAACAAGTCTGATATGCAAAGCTATGGAATGCATCATCATGGACCTATATTAAGACATCCAAAAAACTAATTTCTAGTTTTGAATAATTTGTCATAAATCTAAGAAATGTTCTGCTGCCATTAATATAAGAAATAAAATCTAATAGCCCATTCTCTCTACCTTTCCAGATCAAAAACAAATCATCCACAAATCTTCTGTAAAAAACAACTTGTATACTAAAAAGACCTGTATAAATATAGTTTAACTCTCAGATTAACATAATTAGGTTGGCGTAGCTATTGGCATATGATGTGTCCATAGCTACATCATTCTTTTGTATAAAATATTTATCATTAAACAAAAATATGTTATTATACAAAATCAACTCTAATAAAGCACTTAGAAGTACTGTCTTAGTAGCACTCATTTTATTCTGTTCTATCAAAAACTGTTCCATCCAGTCAATACCTATATTGTTGGGAATGACAGTGAATAACAAATTGACATCTAGTGCCACCAAAAAGCATTAATTTATGTCAAAATTAGCTTGTGTAAACTTAAAAAGATCAACCAAGAACTGTTATGAATCTTGTAACACACGAACCTGTGAATCTATAATAGGTCTCAGATTTTTCTCAATATAAACTGACATAGCCTCTGTTAACCAATGCTGCCCTGAAACAATAGGGCATAAAGGTGGATTAACAGTTTTTTGGATGTATTAATAAAAGTCAGTGATGATGGCATCCTAGATACTATGTTGTATAGAAAACCATGCTATAAAAATAATTTCTTCCAGTAGCATGTACTCACATTTTATATTTGATAATATTGTGCAAGTCCATGGCTTATGAATTTCAAGGGTCAATGCTAGCAGTGGAAATTTTGAAAGAGAAGTTAAGGACTTAGAAGAGAAATTTGTAGCTAGAGGCTACAATAAAAGAGGAGTACATAACACACTGCAAACAGTAGTGAGTAACAGGTCTGGTAAATCCAGGCCATATTTTTCATCTAACCCCCCCAGTAGTGGATGATAAAACGGTTAGCAGCAATGTGTGTAGAATACGAGTTACTTATTCTAGTAGTTCTAAATATGTTGTAGAAGTTATCAAGAAGTTTTGGCCTATCATGACATTAAATCCAAATTTAAGGAATGTAATAGGTGATAATCCCAGCTTCTATTATAAGAAAGCAAGATGTCTGAAACAGATATTATGCTATCCTAAGAAGCTTATTAATGGGAGACCTTCTAATAATAATCATACAATCATAGATGGTGTTACAAAACCTTGCCATTTTTGTAATTATTGTAAATTTATAGACAGTTCAGGACAGTTCAAGCATCCAGATCAGGGTAGAAAGTATGAGTTTAAAGTCTCTGCTACCTGCAGCACTGAACACATAGTTTACTTAGCTCTCTGTATTATATGTAATAAATTATATGTTGGTAAAACAGATAGAGCATTGAGGGACCATATAAGAGAGCATTTATATAATAGTGAAATTAGCTCAGATAGCAATGCTCTTTCCAAATATGTGAAGAATACCTAAACAGCACATAAGTTTGTGTTTCAGGTTATTGGTAAAGTTGAGATTAACAAAAGAAAGGGTAATGTAAGGAACCACACTGAATGCTTGAGAGTAAATGGATAGCTAGGTTAAGAGCAGATTATGCATCAGGTTTAAATGAAAACATACATATTAAACCAATGCTTAAAGCCAGACCACTTTGAAGGTAAAAGTCTGTTTTTAAAAGTTATGTTTTTTAATCAATGTTATATTTTTATAATAATAAGCATGATGTTTGTTTGTTGTTTTTAAATGAACATTTTTTGTATTAAGTTATTTTAAAATCAATTATTCCTTTATGGATTAATTAACTGAGAAGAGCATGTGATTAGGCATGTATATAAGTTCACTCAGTAGGTATTATTCTTTTACTTCTGATGAAGCAGCATATGTAGCTGCGAAAGCACTCATGTTAATTTGGAATAAATAATATTTTTTGTTATATGCAAGCAGCCTGGTTCCGTCTCTTTGCACCATTTTGGCTTTAAATAAATAAATAAGCTGCAGGCTCACTGAACCCATAATAATTCTCCAGGAAGTACTACAACTGTGGTACATTTTGGGTGATGCTTGTATCATGTAGACACCATACAGAAAAGAAGGCTTTCTGTGTAATTTTGTAGCCACTTTCTGATTATGTCTAAACAAAATAAAATCTAAATACCCACTCTTTTCAACAGAAGTTTCAAAAGAAAGTCTTAAGCCACATTTATACCTAGACACTAGATCCTACCCAGTTCAGCTTTGTTAAGGGCAGATCCTGCCTCTTAAACCTGGTCGATTTCTTTGAAACAGTCACCAAGGCCATTGACAAGGGGAAGGTGGTCCACACAGCCTACCTGGACCTCGCAAAAGCCTTCGATACAATACCCCACTCAGGCATTATAGATAAGCTCACCAGCTTAAATATAAACCCCTATGTCACTAGATGGGTTGCAAACTGGCTCAAGGACAGAACCCACATGGTTAGAATTGCTGGAGCCATGTCAGACTCCAAACCAGTTACAAGTGGCGTCCCACAAGGCTCAGTCCTGGGACCTCTCTTGTTCGGTATATATTTCTCAGAGGTACAGGCCAACATGGAAGGACTGTGGCTGACCAAGTTCGCAGATGACTGCAAACTGGGCACCATAATCAACTCTCCAGCCGACACAAGCATCCTCCAAAAGGGCCTCATAGAAACAGACAACTGGTGCCAGAGCCATGGCCTTAAGCTAAATGCCAAAAAGTGTATAGTCATTCCCCTTTGGCAAAAACAGTGCCCACAAATTACCACATAAGTGGTAATCCATTAAGTACGGAAGAAGTAATTAGGGACCTGGGGACCCAAGTTGATAGCAATCTCTCATTTGACAACCACGTGGCCAAAGTGGTTAGAAAAACATTTTATATAGCCCACCTAATCATGAAGGGATTCACATCTAGATCAGGGGAGGTCATCGTGCCTCTTTACTCATCTCTCATCAGGCCCATAATTGAGTACAATGCCCCTTTTGGGATGTAACTTACCAGACACCTGCAGCAACTGGAAAGACCCCAAAAGTACCTCACCAAGAGGATCAAAGGGCTCAAACAGATGCCATATGCTGCCTGGTTAAAGAAACTCCAGCTCTACTCAGTGGCATACCGCCTGCTCAGAGGTGATCTGTGCCTGACGTATAAAGCCATGTCCAACCCGGAATTAATGGATATGCTGCACCTCAGAAAATCCAAATCCCATCGAGCTACATGCTCAAGAGACTTGAACCTCAGCACTGAAATAAATAGGACATGCTGGAGGGACAGATTCATAACCCAGAGGCTCCCTCCACTCTGGAATAAAATCCCAGTCCAGGTTAGGCAGAGTCCCTCATTGACTCTCTTCAAGAGGAATCTTGATGAGTGGATGGGGGATCGTAGGTTTACCCCAAGTATCACTTCTTTGTCACTGTTAGACAGACTCACAGTATACTAACCTCAAAAAAGGGCATAGCAAAATTAATTTAAAATGGGTGGCGAAAGCCAAACACACTCTGGCTAGGCTTATAAATGCCCTAGGGCAGATAGCCTAGTATGAACCTATGAACCTATATATATATATATATATATATATATATATATATATATATATATATATAGATAGATAGATAGATAGATAGATATCATCAGTAAAGCAAACATAACAGTAAACATTGTGTTGAAGAGATTAGTTGAAAACCCAAGGTGAGCCACTAGGATTGTTTTAAGTGATGACTTCTTCTCTGGTTGCTTTTAATTGTCATTTATTATTGCATTTTTTAAATATGCTCCTTAGTTTTTCTGCTGTGTAGTATCATATAATGTTCTGTCTATGATGCTTTATGTGTGATAAAATTCTAACCCAAAAAGACAGTAGATCAATATCCACAAGCTTGCAGTGAGTTTACACCAGTGTAATGAAAACCAGATTGTATCTAAAACCAGCTAAGTATGAGTAACCTTTGATTCATCTGATGTAAAACTAGTGTTCTAAAATTATCATTAGCATTCTAGCTTGAGCTGGAATATTGTAAGTAAAGGACAGCCCAACCTCCTTTTTCTTTTACTCCATATAAGAGTTTCTCTCGATAATATTAACTAAACAATAACACAACATTGATTACCATTTAATTCATCCATTTCTCATTACAGACAGAAGTAAGCATCCACTATCCAACCACATTCTTCAAACTAAATCTAGCATTATTTTCTGAAACAGATCGTCCCATTATATATGACTTCTGTCGAACTGCAGTCCAGAATGAATAACTAAAAACTCAAGGAAGCCTTCAACATTAAGTGTTTAAACTGTAAAGTGTTAGCCGCAGGTGACAGGCAGATCACGCAGAAAAATAAGAGGCAGCTTCCCTAATTATCAAGATATTGTGTGGGATAGTGAGGGGAACATAATTAGGAGTTGGAAGCATAATATAAACCTGTAATTTAGCTACTTTAGCTAGAAGGTTAAAGTGTGCTATGCATAGTATCTTAGCAGCTTACTTTAAAACAAATAAATGTAAAAGGGGTGGTCACGGTGGTGCAGCAGTTAGTATTGTCACCTCACAGTAAGAGGTTCCCAAGTTTGATTCTTGGGGGGGGGTGCCTTCTGTGCAGAGTCTGCATGTCCTCCCTGCAGTCACGTGGGTTTCCTCGGGTGCTCTGGTTCCTTCCCACATTCCAAAGACATGCAGTAGGTGAACTGGACACTCTAAATTGGCTGTAGGTGTGTGTGTGTGCATGCGAGTGAGAGGTACAAATGAACTACCATGGCAGGGCTAGCCAGCTGGTGGTGTAAACCTTGGGTCGAGATGATTGTCACTGCTGAAGTGACACCCCAATCCCATTAGCAAAATGGGAAAAGATGCTGAAGATGGCTGGATGGTAAGGCAGTAAAATAAAATGCTGACACTGTCTCCAGTAGCAGCCAATACACAGTATTTGCTTTAAATGCAGACACAAAGCACTTCCAGTTGTGTCTAGGCCATACAATATGCTGGGGAATACAAAGTGCATTGTGGGAAAAAGAATAACTTGAAAAACAAAATCACATGACTGCAGCAGCCCCGTCATTGCAGCAACCCCAGTTAGGCTGCTTTGAGACAGAATAACTATAAAATAATACAAGCCATCTAGAATATGGAAAGTGAATGCATATTAATAATCCTCAGCCAATTAATCATGAGGTTGGATTTATCTATGATTTTTCACAGTATACCCAAGAGAGAGAGAATACCCAAGATGGCGCATTTTTCAGTTGGCTTGTGATTATTTTATGCAATAAATGTATGTTAAAACACATGGCTTACCCATTTAAATAACTTCTTAGAATCCTCACTTTGTCACTGAGCACATTCATGTGGAGATACCAGTGCTGTGTACACATGCACACCTGAATGTACTTGCTGTCACGTTTGCGATGCTTTGGGTATCCTTAGTTTGAGACACTTGCTGTACAGTTATAGTATTTATTGCTGCATTTCAGAGTCAAGGTCTTGCAAATTTTATGGAATCCCTAACTAAGCATGATGAACTTTTCTTGTTTTTCTTTTGCATGTTTTAAGACATTGCTACTGTCTTTTAATGGTGGAAAATTCATTCTTGAATTGCTTTCTTTGACTAAGTAGACCTTTTTACATTGGTGTTTGTAGTTTGCCACAACTAGAAGGATACAGTTTGGCTAACCAAATGTCTTAAATGGTTAACTATTTCGCAGTGATGAAGAAAATAGAACAATATAATGGAAAGTATGTTTTCAGTTTATGGATGGACTTGTCTTTAATTCTAGTTTATAATAGAAGACTCTTTTGGTGAACCTCAATTCAAGTATATTTGCAAACTTTATTTTAGGTACCTGGCATCTGGTATTTTCTGCAAGCCATGCTGACTGTTTTAAGTAATGGAGAAATGGGTTATAATGCTTCTTTATCCATATTGCTTTGTTGCTTTGATGTGTATCAGTTTTTAATGTGTGTGTGTGTGTGTGTGTGTGTGTGTGTGTGTGTGTGTGTGTGTGTGTGTGTGTGTGTGTGTGTGTGTGCGTGTGTGTGTGTGTGTGTGTGTAACAGGCAATCTTTTGCATTTAAACCTTATAAAACAAAGAGCCCTTTACGTTATCAGAAGTGCCCAAGTAGCATTTTCACCTTGTAGATCTGTTTAATAAAACAGGTTTAGAGATGTAACAACTGATGGTACAAGACTACCAAAATAAATCTAATGTTATGTTAAATGAATTAACCACACTTAATGATAGCATTGTCAAACATAAGAATTTCTTGGGTTATAAGAAAAAGTATAATGATGTTTTTGTGGAAATTGACCAACACTGTTTAAAAATTTTAGATAGGAAGGCCAGAAAATTAGAGAGAGACTTGACTGAATATAGAGAGGGTAAGGCCTATCCAATGCCAGGTAGACATAAGCAGGTAGCTCCTGATTTAGATGGTTCACACATTCCTAACGAAAATAGGAATTTTGTTAGCACACCAAACATGGAGCCAGTCAGAAGGAGTGAGCGTTTAGCTCAAAAAGGTGGTGGAAATCAACCACAGGTTTTTCAATTTCCCCAGGGCAGACCAACGGGGAGAATCAACACATCACATCAACAGAATTGGGGGAGGGCACGCAGGCAGTAACTGATTTTGCAACTTCTACTTTAAACGTGGACATTGGTGCTGGGTTGAAATCAAACTACCAGGTGGTTACCAGTAATAACTTCGGTATTTTCAACTATACAGAGTCTGCTGTCACTCCTGAATTTTTTGATGTTTTCACAAAAGGGTTACACTTTGTTCCCCCTAGACCATCTTTCTTGCCCAGATTGCTCATTGAACTAAAGTTGTTCATTAGAAATTTGAACTTGGCCATTTTTTTCAAAGATTTGACTCCACCAGATAGTGCCATTAGCAGGCACAGTACATTTAACCCACCCACGCACCCTAGTCTTAAAATATTTGACGAGTTAGCAGAGAAAACACTTAGGTCAAGTCTTTCTAGAAATATTAATACTCCCTACAATTATTGTAATTCTCAACTATACTTAGTGGTTGATTCACTAAAGAAAGAGAACATCAGGGTTATGAAACCCGACAAGGGAGGCGGGGTGGTTCTCATGTATAATTTGGATTATGAAAATTCTATTCACAACCTTTTACAGGACATCAATACTTATGAGCAAATTTCGAAAAATGAGCTCAACATTGCTTATGCTAACATTAATTACACTTTGCAAGACCATCTGCTTCAAGGGGCAATTAATGAAAAGCTATTTAATTACCTCTTTGTCCCTAAGCCAAAAATTCCAGTCCTCTTCGGAATTCCTAAGGTCCACAAGGGTCTTGAGCCTCTGAAATTTAGACCTATTGTGGCTGGGGCGGGTGGAATCACAGAACCTCTTAGTAAATTTATGGACCACAACCTAAAACAATTTGTCTCCACACTTTCCTACATTTGTAAGGACTCATGGGAGTTCCTGGCCAGCATCCCCTTGAATGTCTGTACCCCTGACCTTTTAATGGTCACAATAGATGTCATTGAATTATTCCCCAGTATTCCGCACACCACGGGTATTGATTGGTTCAATGAGATCTTAGTTAGTGAATCTGGGTTGAATAACAACCTAGTTAATCTACTAGTTGAATGTATGGACATCATTTTACACAACAATTTTATCTTTTTTAATGGGGAATTTTTCAGGCAAAGAAAAGGGGTGGCCATGGGTGCACCGTGCGCATCAGCATACGCGAACATCGTATTATACAAATGGGAGAAGTTGTATATCCATTCTTCAAAATGGAAAGACTTTATTGTCTTTTACAAGCGTTATTTGGATGACATTTGTTTATTTTGGCAGGGCAACAAAGAAAGTTTTTTCGAGTTTTTTGAATACATTAACTCGACTACTGACTTTCTTTCCTTCACCTATGACATCAGTGAGATGTCTTTGCACTATCTGGATGTACTCTTAACTAAGGACACAGAAAAAACTGATTTCCAAATACAAATTTACAGGAAAAACACCTTTTCAAATGCATTTTTGCATTTTGATAGTTTTCATCCCTATTACATCAAGAAAGGCATAGTCAAAGGCCAACTTATAAGAGCATCTAGGATGTGCAGTTCCCCCATTTTGTTTCTTAAGGAAGTAGAATTTTTGAGAACTTTATTTCTTGAAAGAGGCTATCCCATCCAACTGATCCAGAACATTATTTTGGAAATTGAGGCGAAAAGGGATTCTGTATACCCCCCTCTGTTAGGTAAAGGTTTGCCCTTGCCTACACTGCCAGTAGTCAGTTCCTTGAACACACAGAGGAGTTTTGTGTACACATACACTAATGATGCACAACTGATTGAGAACACTATGCGTTCTTTTTGGCCCATATTGTCATCACAGGAAGACCTTGGCATAGCATTACCTGACAAAATACACTTCATAAGGAAGTGGGACATTAACCTTAAAGGCATGTTTGAACAATCATCTTACACCCAGAGCTCCTTCACCACCATTGTTTCATCTAAAAGGGCAGGGTCGTTTAAATGTGGGATGTGTAACCAATGTCCTTACATTTTAAACGACGATCATGTTCATTTACCATCTAGACGTATAACTTTAAGGGCTCAAGATCATTACTCCTGCACTTCCTCCGGAGTGGTTTACCTCGGGATTTGTCTCACTTGTCACGGTTTTTATGTAGGTAAAACCGAAAGAATGCTTAAAAAGAGAATCTACGAACATGTTTATGAAATTGCTAAGAACAAAGAGACTAATGCTTTTTTCAAACACTCGCTTACTTGTAGTCACATGAACATAAAGTTTTTTGTTCTAGAACGAGTAACTCAAGACCCCAGAGGTGGTGACTGGGAGACTCGTCTTGCCAATAGAGAATTGACATGGCAGCTTAAGTTAGACACCACTAAGTTCCCGGGTATGAATGACAGCATTAGTCTTGCTTGTGTCCTTAGGGCAAACAGGGACAAACTATGATATTTTGTTGGAGTTTATCATATCAAACTGATGTGTGTTTTAAATTACTTTTCACACAATACTTATTTCTAGTGCAAACAAAAGTTCATTGACTTATGTCATCTCCCACTAGTTTTTGCTTCAGGGTGTTACGTCAAAGTTGTTAAGCTTGATTTTTGATTTGACTTAGTAGTATATTATTTGTGTACCCTATTTTTTGGGGCACAATTAAAGCACAACATAACACAAGTTTATTAACATTTGGTTTTGTTATGTTTATTACATTAACATACTGTCCTTGTATTGACCATCAGCTGGTGCTCACTGTGGCATAGTGTTTTCACCCGGTTTAAGTCTTATCTCCTCATTTTTTTGGCTCACATAGGTTTTGACAATAGAACAATAGATGTGGGTTTTAAACATCTTGTAACTCCTCACTGCATTCAAGCTAGCATTAGTTGAAAGCTGCAAAATCATTAGTTTTGCATTAGTTCTAATGTCAAGGTTTATTATTTATGATTATTTTCAGCATTTTGTTTAAAGAAATTTTTTGGTTTTAAATCCAAGTTTTAGAGAGCTGTAATTGGCATTTTTAAGTTGTGCAAAGCATTTTAAAACAGTTTAACTGAATGTTTTATTTAATTAATTGACTCTGATTATTGTAATTGGTGATTTTTAATTGTTTAATTGGCTCAGCAGTTTAATATAAATGCACTGCACTGCCAGAACAACATTGTAACTTGACAAAGCCTGGGATTGCCAGGCGAAAGCGCTTGTTTTATTCTGTATTAAAGAAGATTTTGTTTTCTATGCTGTTTCTGGAGTTGGATTTTCACCAGTTTATCTGCTTTTACAAGGAGGTTTCTCAGTGAGATTTGTTAACTTTGGGCATTTTGCTCTACAACTACAATTTGTCCTGGAAGCCTTGGTACGCTGACTTCTTGCCAGCACTGTTTCTTAGTTTGTTTTTTGCCTTATTAGCATTTTCACCTTACAGTAACATGATCTGTAAATGTTGTCCCAACATGTTTCAGATGTTGACGGCTACTCTTTTTGTGTATTCTTCACAGGTACCTTTGTGTCAGCATTCACAGTGCTTTGTGGTGCTCGGACAGATTTGCCAGAGAGACACATGTGCTGTGTGTTTTGGCTAAATATTGCTGCAGCCCTGATCCAGATTTTGACGGCTATCGTTATGGTGGGCTGGATCATGAGTATATTCTGGGGAATGGACATGGTCATCCTAGCCAGTAAGGAAAAGCACCTTCTATTTATTTCTACTTTTTACACTCCTCCCTTTATAAATTGTTTTCTTCTTGTCTTCCTGTTTTTGTTTATGTTTACTTTAATAAGTCATCTGTATTTAGATAAATGTTTGTTGGTTGTTGCCATATGGCGATATTATTATACATCATAACACAAAGACACATGCATAGACATACCTATGCATGTAAACAAAGATGGAAATGCACAGGAATACAATCTTGTACAAATAATACACAGCATACATGATTTCATTGTGAAACAACACAACTAATGAAAATAAATGTCTGCATGTAAACATGTTCTTTTAGCATTTAAATCATATACACATACTCAAGTGAAGGGCTGCAGTTTTTTGCTTTTGGCAAAACTTTTGTCAGCTTGCCCTACAGCCAGCCTTCTACCATTAGTATCATTAGTGGCTGCCACGTTGTGAATGTTGTACTTCACTTACAACCACTGATTATGCCGATATAAAGTGAATCAAATATGAAACTAGCATGGGGGAGACATGACCACTGTCTTTTTGAAGGGTAATACTTTAATCAGATGGAAAAGCTCAAATGACACAAATGCATGCTGGAAATCCATGTTTAAATCTGTAGATCTCTGACTATGATATCTGCATGTCTTTGCCATCTTGGGAAAGACTGAAGTCTGGCATATGTATTTCTGTTCCCTAGTGTCCCATTGTCATGTGCCCAGTTGCCAGGCATACATTTCAGCAAGAACTAGAGCTTTCCTGCTAGGGTATCTCCTACCACATGGCACCACCACCAAATTCACCACCACAATGGCTTAGTTGCAATCCCCAATCAAAGTGGAGCATTCATATAATGCTGTTCACCCTGAAGTACACCCACATGGGCTCCCTGTTAACCCTTGTGAACCTGTTAACTGATGTGAAATGCCACTACTGACATAGTTCTTTGTTACTTCCTCAACATCACTGATTTTCACTTTTAGACCACATGACATCTTCATTAATGGAGCATCTCAGAACAAGCTGGCTTTCTTCTTTCACTGATTTACTAGTGAGCATGTGTGCATGTCTACTTTATATATATTAAGCGTACCTTGCATGGCCTACAGTGGAAATGTGGAGAAGATATCTTGATGACTGCTAAATAGTTTCTGAGGAAAGTTTATCTCAGCTGCCATCTTCCGGTGCATCTCATAACAGTAGTTAACTTTATTTATCATGTTCAGCCAGTAATGATGTATACCAAATTACATTTTTGGATGTTTTGATGCATGGTGATACTTTTATACAAATAGTTTTATGCACAAAATTGAATACTAAAAATATGGTTTACCTAGCAGTTGTTCAGGTTATATTGTAAAAAATATTCTAAGTGTCACTTTCTGAAAGCTAAGAATATATGCTGAAATATGATTTATTTTATATCTGAGATAGAATTTGTGGGCCAATTATTAGAAATGAAAAAACTGATGCTAGCCTGAAACAGTTCTCCCCAAGACTAAACAGCAAACTTTGTCTTGTAGGATGAGGGAAATTTAACATGTAATAATCGCAAAACGACACATTCTGATTTAGTGGAGTTAATCACCATTTACGGCACCAGCAGATGGCAGATCAAATGCCTTTTAAAGAAGCCTTGAGGCATTGTATTAGTCTCAGAGTGATGTCCCCTGTACATCAATGGCCACCTGACATATAGAAAGGAAGTAATGTTTTACAGGAGCAGTAAACAAGGTGTTGGGATGTCAAGGTCTAACAGAGCAAATATATTAACTCTTCCACTGATGAAGCAGGTTTGTGGCAAATGCTCAAACTGAAGGTTTGTGGGCAAGACAAAGGCATATTTTAATGTACATTGTACACACTGTTTTGTTATTAAACATATTTTAACTTGCTATATCCAGTGGGTAATTTGTTTAATAGCATATGCTTGCAATGTGTTTTATAATGGAAAAAATCCTTGATTGTTTCATTAACATACAAGTGAAAAAATATAAATATATTTATGAGCAGATGTAATGAAAAACATTCTGGTTAAGCATAAAAATGTTCATAGAATGATTTATTTTATGTTTTTTTGTGTGAAAGTATATAAATATATTTATGAGCAGGTATAATGAAAAACATTCTGATTAAGCATAAAAATGTTCATAGTATGATTTCTTTTATGTCTTTTGTGTTTGCTAGTCCAGCCGTCATAGACCAGTCTGTATGCATTTTAGAAAGAAAGCACTAAAAAAGAGTCCTTATAGATACTAATGAAAACAAAGTAGATGCTGGCTTAAATCACTTTGTATCCCTCTTATGGGATAACGCAATACTTTATATATGACACTGGTATGTATCTGGTAGTGCTATTTGCTGTTATGCATACATTCAGTATGGTTATCCAACTGGTAGGTGAAATTTGAACTCATGAGCTTCGACTGCTCGAGCTTCAATTCTGATGATCAGAGTTCCTCCAAAAACAATCTGCCAGTGAGTTTGCAAGAAGTGATTCCCTTTTTGGGGAATTTCCCCATTTTACAAGTTACTGCGACCTCGGAGTTGGTATATATAAGTTTGACACTTTAAAAACTGTTTTTTGGCAAATGCAGTTTGGGGATCTCGTTACAATTGCTTTTGTCCACTCGTAGTGGAAGCATTTGGTACATTGTATGATGTTTACTATTGAATTTTACTGTAGATACAGGATAATGCTCAGTGAAATGCATTTACACCTTAAAGCAGGTTAACTTTATTCTGCCACCAGCATTTGTGAAGGTTAAGAATAATCCATTAATCTAATTTGCAATCATCTGAAATTCTTACCTCAGATAAGTAAACTGCAGAACCAAGGTCACCTTGTTAAATGTGTTATTTCTTTCCATGCAAACTCTAACAGTTTATGAGATGTGTTACCATTAAAATTTAATATGTTCATGAAGAATTAAAAAGCAGAAATGAAATGTTTTACTGAAAATAGCTCTTCCCACTCAGAGTCTGCTGCAAAACAAAAATTGTCTTATTTCTTGAGATACACCAATTTCTGTGCTTTGTATCATACAAGTTAGAATGGTATATTTTCTTTTATAGGGAGGGGAGTAAAAAAATCAAAGTGGTCTATTTTTCTATTAAAAAAATCTTTTTGAAAAATCATTATTTTTGGTTGCTCTAAACTGGTAATTTGCATACTGCGGAAGCTAATTCATCTTATTAACTCTCTGTATGTTAAAGAAACTTGCAATGAATGCAGTGCATGGCTCACTGCAACAGACACACACACACACACACACACACACACACACACACACACACACACACACACACGCATTTTCACATGTAGTAGTGTGTCAAGCAGAAAGAGAACATGTACATATATATGGTTATTTAAATGCATTAGCACTCACTTCCTATAGTGGAGATGACCTATTTACAGATGTCATTCATGTATGCATATAGTTTTGCTAATAAATAGAGACAAGGCTTCAGAGCCAGTTGCAGCCCTACTGCTGTGCTTAGCTTGAAGAGGTGTATTACTCTGGTGGACTGTTCTGGCCTACTGAAAATGCTAGTGAGGTATTCCAGGGAAGCAGCATTTGATAATTAGCCGTGTGCTCTCTCCCAGAAATTCTGGTGATAAATGAATTATGCAGCCAAGTGATTCATAGAACCAGTCATCTACATAAATCCTTACCTGTAGCCGCATTAAAGTGGCCAAAAGTTCATGGCCACTTATTACTCTGAACAGGACTGATCACATTAGAAGTAGATATTGGGGTGTTTAATGGCTAGGTAGTGTTGGGGGGGTGCATGTGTGTGTGGTGTGTGTGTGTGTGTGTGTGTGTGTGTGTGTGTGTGTGTGTGTGTGTGTGTGCGCGCGCGCACTTGGTAATATATGTGTGTGTGTAGGGGGGGGACTGCCATACTTAAACTCCCCTTGATTAACAGGTAAATCCTGCAATACTGGGAGGGAGACACTAGACACCAGAAAGTGAAAAATATATCCCTAAGTTGTTTCAAAAGTTAATAGAATAACACGAAAGACACATGGATGGAACACTAGACACAAGGGACTATCCTGACTAATATCCTAATCCACTTACAAAGTTAAGAGAACATGAATTTTGGTGCACAAAGCATGGAATACTGGGAAGTATGAAACCCTTGCATTTGGCATTATTGACTGACTGTAATGGTCCATTGTACATGGGGACCATGTTCAAGACTGGGGTGGCGACACTATATGACACCAGGGATTCTTTCTAAATATTACTCTAATCCACTTAAAGACTAACTAGAGCAACAAGTCTTGCATCACAATGCATGCTCTGAGCAATAAGAAGAACAAAACTGTAATAACTAGCATCACTGACTGTAGTCATTTATGATTTAAAAGGGATGGGGAAATGTAAGAAGCAACATCAAAGATGTTCTGTTAACTCAGGGACACATAAAAATTAAGGAGGTCTGTATGTGAGCACACGCACACGTCTGTGTGTGTGTGTGTGTGTGTGTGTGTGTGTGTGTCTCTGTCTGCCTGTTTGTTTGAATATGTGCATGTGTGTGGGTGGAGTGAATGAGGCCAGTACCATAGCCATGGTGGGACAAAGGGGGCAGCCACCTGAGGTACACAGTATTAGGAAGCACAATTGAGAGGTGTCAGTCACTCAGTAGTGCAGTACCACTCTTCATTATGTACCAGTATTTCTGAATGCCGCTACAGATATGAATCATGATACTGCTTTTTAGGACAGCAGAACTGATGAGGTTCAGTGATTCATGTGTGATACAAGTTGCTACAATTTTAAATGCATAGACAAGACTAGGGAATGGCACTAGATACTAGATGAGCCAGCTATAGCTGTGAATGATGAGATGGGGGTGGCTGTGCTAACACAATGCATCGGCTGCAAGTAGTGATTACCACAATGGTAACATAAAAGGGTTTGTTAGTACTTACTGTAATCACTGAGCAGTCGTCATGCAAATTAGCTGATAATGAGATAGTTTTTTCATTGGGTGTTTCTGATTCCATGGTTTCTGTGATGACACTAACAGGTCGTTCTTTGCCAAAGCCTTACTGCTTCAACCTAGCCTGTGTTTGAATCTTGACCTGAATCCTGTACTGTCTACAGGTTTGATGGAAGCTATGTAATGCAATGAAGGTTGTTCTGTATCAGTGCTATTTCCTATTTAATTAAGGACAAGAATGTTGTTCCTTAAATTAACATTAATTTCCTTGATTAGATTCATCTCTATGGCAGTGAAGAATACAGTGAAAGACGTGGATTTTACATGTTTCAATATCTATGCATAACTGCCTGTGTTATTTAATAAAATGCTGAAGAAACTAGAGCCAAAACCATTTGTAGTAACATTGTTGATTCGTTTTTGACAATAAGTTGATTAGTGGACAAGCTCTCTCCAGAGTTATTCTTGACAGTATCATGGACCAGCACTTCCCCACAAATTCTTTAGGCAGCCTGACTGAGGTGGGTATCTTGAGAGATTGTAAGAATTGTCTCATGCTGTCTGATGATCATCTATTTCTCAAATAGCATAACACAGTGTGTGAGAGATGTACATATTTAATATCCTTGTAGGCAAAAATCTCACACACAGTAAACTCAGGCACCAAAATTTATAGCAGTGCACCACACATCAAGCCTCTTCAAGGATCACAGTACACATAATCCATCATATGCTGAGGTTCTAAAGGCTAACTTGTGTAAACCTGAAAGACCTCCAAAACAGCACTGGCAGCAAGTTAAGCCTATCTCCTCACATAGCACAAGCAGTCCCAAAGTCATAGATGCTGAGCCCGTATGGCAGGTATTGACCCAACCACACATTCCTGTTATAGGTGACTCAATTGTAAGACATGCAGATGTGCCACTTACCAAGTTGAGTAGGGAAAGAATAATGGTTAGTTCCTTGTCTCATGTGGGGATCAAAAAGATCACACATGTACTCAAGTCCTTGAACAAGTACCAGTATTACTCTCATCAGTCATGCCAATGCCAATGACTTCAGGTGTACCTCTTTGGATTATATGAAGAGAGACATGATGGAGCTCTCAGACTATGAGTCCTACATGGGTATAAGCCTAGCATTGAGCAGAATTCTACCTTCTCCAAGGATGATGCTGTGATATCACAAAAAATAATTGACTTCAATAACTGGCTTAGTTTTGGTCATTCAAGGAGGGTCTAATATTTGTCAGCCTAGGAGGATGTGATCGACAAACCATGCTGCTTCACCAGGGATGACCTCCACCTGTCCCCTCTGGGGTTTCAATTGCTGGTACATTCCTACCCCAAAATGCCTTTTTTAGGCAATGCTAACCTGATAAACCTACCAACATAACAAAACACGCAATGGAAAATATGATTGTTACTGATCGATGCTAGGAGCCTAAACAAGAAACTCCACTATGTACAAGCCCTTCTCACACTGGAGGACAATTGACATCTGTGTAGTGACACAGACATGGTTTAAAATAGCAGAGAGAACTACGGTTGCGCAGAGCTACAATGTTGTCCATATGTTTAGACCAGCTACTGCACAAGTGGGGAAAAAAAAGTGGAGGTATCTCAATCTACATACAGAAGAGACTCACATCAAGGTTGGTAAAGCTGCATGATGCACTAGGGCTTCTTCATGTCCAAATAACCATGAGAAAGGTCCTGCATCATATATTAGCTAGGTACAGAACTCCCTCTATGACACAAGAAAGCCACAACACCTATCTACAGGAACTAGAATCACTCAGTATTAAACCCAATACCATTTTCCTGAGTGATGTAAACTATCCAACTATAGACTGGGAAACCTACACCACCACTAGTGCAAAAGCATAGAGATTCCTGGATTTTGTCAATACAAATTCCCCAGAACAATTAGTCAAGAGTACCCGCTATGGGGAATAACATCTTCGATCTTCTTCTTACTAATAGTGGAGCATCTTGCACTGTCCATTGCATACTTGCATCACTTGTTAGGTCTGACCATAAAGCAGTCCCCTTTGAAATAAAACTGAAAACAGAGATCCCTTTCACCTAAGGAGGTACATTTAGAAATTTCTTTAAGACAAACTATCTACTTGTACGTGATACATTGGCAAGCTTCAGATACCCACCAAATTCAGTTAATGGCATTGAATATGCAAAACTGTATACCACCAGACTATACCAGTATGTAAACAGCTGCAGAGATGCAGCTGTACCCCATAGGAGTAAATGCAGGGCAAACCCCTGAAACAAACCACATGGTAGAACCATAATATCAGGAAGCTTTATAATAAAAAGAAAATAATGTTGACAAAAAGTATGAAGAGCAATTCCCAGAATGATAGAACCCATGTCACTGAAATAAAAAAAAAACCTCAGGAGCCTAATAAAATTCACTACAGCCATGTTTGAGACTAAAATAGATATCCAAGCCAAAGGCAATCAAAGCACAAAGCAACAATGTGCTGAACTGATTGTGAATGATGTTACCTACAAGAAGGCTGAAGATACATAGCGAACCTACTGGCTGATAACTGTAGCTCTAACTTTCCTCCTTTCTCCCCTCTATCTTTCCCTCAAGATATACCTGAAACTGGCTCACTTTCAGCTATCACACAAGACCAAGTCCTAAAAGTGTTATCAGAAGCTAAAAATACTGCATTGATGTTTCCTGACCATATCCCTGGATGCATCTTAAATGCATGAAGCATGATTTAGCCACACCTGTAACAAAACAATTCAGTTTCACTGCCCATTCAGGTTTTGTACCAAATGAATAGAGAAAAGATACAGTCATTCTGCTGCATAAGAGAGGACCATCCATAGTCCCAGGTAATTACAAACACATAAGCCTGACCAGTCTCATATGTAAAGCCATAGAAAGACTTATCACAGAATTAATCAATCAGGACATAGGGAACCTCCAAACACTGGGCTGGGCTCAGTTTACATTCATCAAGACAGGTCATGCTAACTCAACCTGATAGATTTACTTCACATCATCAAATCAAATGGCATCAGAAATACTCGGTCTAGGGATCTAAACCTCTTGTAGACATCAACAGAATGGTTTGGAGGGACAGGTATATCTCACAGAGGATACCTCTGCTCTGGAACAGACTCTCATCCACTTAAAACAAAATTCATCCATGTCAATATTCAAGCATAACTTAGATCTGTGGATGGGAAGCAGAAAATTTACCCCAGGACTGTCCCCTGTACTACTAATGAACAGAGGCAGTTCCCAGATGCTTTATCCATTGAATGGGTCCCCTCAAATTATACCAGTCATTCTCATTAGGGGTAATAATATATAATTATCGACCATGGGGTGGGTAAGATCAATCTCTAGCTAAGTGGGATAGGTTCATTCAAGCAGAAAAAGGGAAACTAGCTATGTTTAAAAAGGTCCTCAAGGGCAGCTGGCTTACTACTTGATATTTTGTTTCCACTGCTACATCTACAGCAATTCTGTTAATCTCCTAGAAAAGCTATAGTGTGTTTTCTTTGTTTTCTGAGAGCATTCACATATTCATCATAAAGACTGGTAATATAGTACTGTGAGCTTTGATTATAAAACTGATGGTAGTGTACTAAATTCAGAACCTGTCACAGTTACAGTGGACACATTTTACTTTCATTAAAGTCATTTGAGATAGCTCATTTAATACTAAAGAGAATATCATAATAATGAAAAATAATTATGCCATTTTACAATTTTTTTTTGTAAATTTAAATGTTTATTAATTGGTTTAATATTTCCTGTTATTTAAGAGAAATTGATATATAAAGGTGTTTGTGATTGCTGTTTTATATTCTGAAGAAGTCTAAGTTGGTTCAGGATGAAAGTGCTAAATAAATTCAAGTAATTTTTTTACCATTGGTGGTTTGAATGTAGGTAACGCCATGACCTTCACCAGAATATGCAGTTTAGAAAATGGATGGATAGACTGCTTTAGGAAAACCCAGTCTCAGCAGCCCTGAATTGTGAACTTTCTGCATTTGTAGAGTGTTCTCGGGTCATGCTACTAGTTCTCCCTGTCTCCAAGTACCACTCATGTTTCCTACATCTTCCTTTAACTCAGTATTTGCATTATGTTGCTCTTTGAAACTGTACTAACAGGTCATAAGAGTATTCTGATGGTTTGTGTGTGGTAGGGTGGGGTTGCATCACATGATATAGTATCTGCCTAGTATTATTGGTCATTGCATTAGGATGATGGTGCATAATTTCTTTAACATTTACCTTTGAATTAAATTAAATGTTGCTATACAGCTCTTGCAGTTGGATTACTTGTTCAGTAACACTTTATTAATAATTTATTTAACCATTTTAATTTTTGTTATAAGATGAATATCTTCTGGTGTAATAATATTTAAATATTCAGTGTTTATTTGTTATTTCCTTTGTTAATTGATATAGGCCAACTGAGGCAATTCAAGCCTCTTTTCAGTGGCAGCTTGAGGAGAAAAGCTCCAACAGTGCAAGAAGTTCAACATGTTACATAATGCAGATACAGTATGCAGATGACTGGTAATAGAGATGCATATCCTACAAAGAAATACACATAGTAACTAAAAGTAAATCCACATGTTTTATAGACGTTACCAGAACTTGGTTCATTGCTTTGATTCCACTGAGCTCTAGAGCAGGTGGATAATAAATAACCATATTTAATACAGATTAAAAAAATAAATAAAATATAATAGTTCAAATATGTAGTGGTTACTGCTTGTGATGCAACTGAAAAGTGAGAGGATGTAGTAAGTATGAAAAGACATGAGTGATATCGAGAGGTATTAACTATGCAAGTGCATATGGTAGAAGACAATATAGCTTGAGGAAAGGGAAGGAGTATGAACAAAAATACTTCATATTGTTGAAGGTTATTTTCATTTAGGAATACAAAATTGGTATCATTATTTGAAAAGTTATAGTGCTTACTGGAGCTGATTTTAGTGTGCACAATTACAGCACTTATCGTTGATAGATAACTTTACCTTTTATCAGTTTTGATTTCTCATGACACAGAGTTTCATGTTTTAGTTACGCAGACTGAATATAAATAGTTGACTAAATGAATGTGGGATTTGGCTGTAGTCAACAAGTATTTTTTATTGAGAGCTGCATGATGATGAGGGATTATATTTTGGATAGGTTCTGTAATGTAGAATGTGTTTATTGCTAGTGAATAATATTAACATAATTTTTAGTGATGTAAGAAATATTATTTTTGATAGCACCAATATTAATCTTGAAGTTAATTTGAATGCTTTTTGCTGTACTTTGGATAATAGAGGAGATGAGAATAAATATTTTGCAAAAATTTGCACAGATAAACATTTTGATCGTGGAACATTTATAATTGTCTAGTTTAGAACAGATGTAGAAAATGAGAACTTACAAAGGCCTTTGGAGATCTGCACAAGCATGTATTGGGGAAGGTTAAAATAATAGATAGAGAAATGTGGATGAGGTGGGGTGAGAATATTCTGTTGTACTTAAAATACAAGAAGTGAAAATACAAGACATATCAAATGTAATAAATCTGAATGGAGTGAGGGAATTTTAAGGTACTGGAGACAACCCAATGCATGTTTCTTTTGTGGGGTAAAGGGCATTTAATTAAGAACTGTGATAAAAGATGTGTGTTACATGGGGAAAGGGGCATTTTAGTAAAAAAATTCTATAAAATGGTATAAATGTAAAAAACAAGAATATTTTGGATCAATTAAAAAAAGTAGAAAATATTTGTTGTACAGGAAGGAAATCAAAATTAACAGAAAAATGAAATTGTAACAGAGACTGAAGAATCAGGGAGAGGAAAACATTTTACAAGGGGAACAAAAAGAAGAAGAAATGCAACAAGAGAAAGAGGAAGGGGAAATAAAGAGAAAGGAATGAGTGAAGAAGAATAAATATGGAATACGGAGAAGAGAAGAAATTCTACTGGCAAAAGGGTAAGGGATAGAAAAATACATTTTGAAGAAAAGGACATGAAAGAAAGAAACGGGAAACAGATACTTTTAAAACTAGTAAATTTAAATGTGAATAGCTCAATAAACAATGTGAGAAGACTGATGATTTATTAGAGTGGTGTGAAATATGGAAGCAGATAGAATATATCTAGTAGATGTAAGATTTTGTTTAAGTAAGTAAGTTGAAGTTTTATGGGGGAATAATATCCTGTGGCATTTGAGGATAGAAAATATGCAGCCATTGCATTTTATGTAAAAAGGATTACATCACAGTTATGGATTATGTAGGGGTGAAAACAGGAACACTGTAGTTTATAGAAATATGGAATAAAGGACAGACAATTAGAGGTATCATTCTATATATGTACAGATAGCCATGACTGAGAGGATTTATTTGAATTATTAAAGCCATATGTTATGGTTAATATGAATATCATTGTGACAGGAGACTTAATTGCAATATAAGAAATAGGAAAGACTTCTAAGGACATTAAAACAATAACAGAAATAATAAAGATGTGGGAATCAAGATTAGGAAATAAAAGAGAATATATGCATAGAAGAAACAATACAAAAAAGAAATTCCCCCGGATTCACTAATCTTCTCTTCAGGACTAGCTTAGTCCTGCATGGAAGCACCCGTTTAGGAGCAGGACGGCAGTGCGCCATGCATATAAATGAAGGCTCACTGCCTATGCTCCTAGGCTTACATGGAGTGTGTACGAGTGCAGGGGACATGTCTGAGAGCAGAGCTCTCAGAATAAACACACCCCTGCAATGTAAAACAGCAGAAAGTGGTAAGAAATGAGCAAGATCGATCATAGGTGTCCACAAATCCCCACTAACAGTTCCCCATGTGTACAACAGCAACAGTACACAAAAATCAGATGAAGGAACCCCTTTATTTTTTTTTTTAAATCCAAGTACAGCTAACCGTAGGTACGCAGGTATGCCCATCTCTTAGCTACGGTTAAAGAAGCTTAAAAGGCTGAAGAGGATAACAAGGAAGATATATGCAACTGAAGCAGCTGCATCAGTAGTGTAGTGGGCAGAATATTTACCTAATGAGCAGGCATTCCCGGTTCGAGTCCCACAGTGTATTTTACATGGCAAAGCACGTTATAACCAATATTTGTTTTGCAAAATCCACTAAATAACATATATTTATGAACTGCAGTACTGCAGGAAATGCACATGTGAAGTGTCAGTGTCATAATGAATAAGGCACTAGTAAGCAGATTTAAGCACAAATAAGCAGTAGTAAGCATGTTTAAGTGCATTTGCACGGGGGTAAGCACTGCCTACACAGATTAAGCAATTTAGAAGCTGAGTGTAAGAAACTGTAACCGGAAGTTAGCAGTGCTTACCGCCATGCAAACCTGCTTACAATTGCTTTGAAGTGCCTTAATCACTCTGTATCCAATGGCCTGTGTTCTGCCCAGCAACAGCCTCTACAAGACTCAAACCCAAGACGCTGCATACTACAGTCACAGTAGCAAACTACTAAACCATCATAGCAGTACCTAGGACTAAGGTTTCAACAAACAAATCCTCACCATAGGAAAATCAAACCAAACATGTGAAATGAATCCATGTACTGTGTGATGTTGTATAACCTGCTACATAACATAAATATGTGAACTGGAATGCTGCAGTAAGGCCAGATGTGAGGTGTTATTGTAATAAAGTGCTGAAGTCCCCAAGACCCCATACAGTGTACGTACATATGAATCACAGATGCCAGACACAGATATAACATGTAACAAATAATAAATCAATGTCAAAAGGAAAATATAATGCTAATTAAATATTAAGCAATGCTAAGCATTGCACAGCTCAGCTTACATGGTGTAAGTAATGTGTAGGCCGACTAACTCAGTCTGCCCAGTGGTATACCCCTTTAAGCAATGCCAACATTAGGTAAGCAGGTGTGCCCATAACTTAGCCTTTTCAAAACCATCCAATCACAGGAAAGTGTGGGAAGTCAGGCGTATTTAAACCCCACAGGCACCAATAATTCCCATAATGGGTTGCAGCTCCCTACTGTAGGCAGAATGGCTGTAGTTGGGGAAGACACTCAATTTAGAGCACAGCAATGGGGCACCCAGGAGTCTAGATTCATGGTATGGCTCCTGGTAAAACATCATAAGGAGAGACTACTGCAAGGCCAGTACCAGGGCTATCAGTATAAAGTGGAGGCCTGGGAGCGTCTCGCCTGTGACCTCAGCAGTGCCACTTGTATCCCCGGACTGGTGAGCAGGTCAGGCATCACCCTGCTGACCTAAAGTGGTTGAAGGGTGATCTCTTTGAACAGTGGATCCAAGAATCAAGGCAGATGGCCGATGCCCCAGCACTAAGTACCCATTCTACTATGTAGATAATGATTGCCTAGCTTGTTTATACTATGGATAGGTAATGGCTAAATATCACTGTATTTCTCTGACAGCTGCAGATGAGCGGGCTGCGAATCAGCAAGCTCATGATGGTATGCTGCAAAGGCTGCATCACAAGGCAGGTTAATAGTAATCTTGCATGTACTGTCATAAGAAAAACATTTAACAGTTCTAGAAAGTGTTGTACTAGTATAAAAATGTATTATGTATGGGATGTACTGAATAAACCAGACAATATGGCAGGAAGACTGTCATATAAGTTGTGTGGAAATAAAGGTGTAATATCTTGTGAATAAAAGTATAACCCCTGGTGTGCTTGTTTACATTCTGCTTTCATATGTTGTCGTAGTGTTGCATTCTATAAATAATACTGTTGTATTAGGCAGTGTTACCCACACCACTGAACACAGTTAAAATGTGTAGGAAGTTCAGTATAACAATGTTGGATGTCCCAAGAGGTCAGTCATATAGAACAACTGAGGGAGACTTAGAAACCACTGGAATGCTTCACACCAATTCCCTGATAGCACAGTGTACTGTGATGTCAAATGTAATATTTTTACCACACACAGCAGGGGTTTGAATCCCGGGAGTGGTAGTAAGTTGTATGCATAATCATACCCCACAACCGCACAGAGTTTGTGAGAATGTTCAGACAGAAAGCTGTATGCATAATTAAACCCAGCTGTACAGACTTTGATAGAATGTTCAGAAAGTATTCTGTAAGCATAATCATAACCATCAACTGTACAGACTGTGGCAGAATGTTCAGGTAGTAAGCTGTAAGCATAAGCATAATCATAACCATCAACTGTACAGACTGTGGCAGAATGTTCAGGTAGTAAGCTGTAAGCATAAGCATAATCATAACCATTAACTGTACAGACTGTGGCAGAATGTTCAGATTTGTAAGCTGTATGCATAGTCCTACCCCTCAATTGTTCTGATCTGTCCAGCATGTCCAGATAAATTGCCCATATCTGTTGCCTGGTAACCTGTTCCCCTGACAAATTAGTGAGATGATCCAAGAAATGTAGGCAGCTTATACTGACATATCATGGATAATGAGACCTGAACATAAAAAGAGAATGTATATGAAAGCAAACCTGTCATTGTAGCATCTCACCCAAAGTGTATGACAGCTATTCCAAAATATGTCACATTAACACCTGCATCCTGTCAAGCCTTGACCAGAGTGTGTGCAATAACAGATTGGGTATAACATCAACATGGAATTGTGTATAACATCAACATGGAATCTGGGAGTATGTATAGTATTTGTCAGATAGTGTTAACAAAGTTCCCTCCACAGCTATAACAGGTAAGAGGTGTAGACTGTAGTTACAACACAGTTCACTCCTATACATGTCTACAAGCATGGAATGTGGGAGTATGTGTAGAATCCGTCAGGTAGTGTTAACAAAGAATTCCCCCTCAGCTATAACAGTTAAGAGGTGTAGACGGTAGGTACAATACAGTTCACTTATATACTTGTCTACAAGCATGGAATCTGGGAGTATGTGTAGAATGTCAGGTAGTGTTAACAAAGTTCCCTTCACAGCTATAACAGGTAAGAGGTGTAGACTGTAGTTACAACACAGATCACTCATATACTTGTCTACAAGCATGGAATCTGGGAGTATGTGTAGAATTTGTCAGGTAGTGTTAAAAATATTTTCTCAACAGCTAGGGTAAGAGGTGTAGACTATACGTAAGACATGTATATACTAATCTACAAACACACCATTGTACAAAGTAAGGCCATTGGGTAGTGTAATAATACATGTAAGGGACAGATCACTGCAGTGACTAAGAAAGTTGTGAAAACTACAGGAATATATTAGTTGTTAATTGACCTCGCTCTCTCACCCTCACCATATGTGCAACAATAACCTAATTACACACTTAAATTGGTATGTGTACACTCCAATTTTTTGTTGGGGCATGTGTCCTATTTGTTTATATTAATTCACATTTGATTCTATGCATGTGCCATGTTAATATACTCCCATATTGGTGGCCTGTTGCCATCAATGAAACCTGCATGCTGTTGTAATGGCCACTGTTGTCCCATATATGCATGTGTTCTGCTAACCCTTCAACTGTTGTAAATCTGGTGTCTTGGGATAATGAGAATACCTATGCATGCTGTTATAACTAATCCTGAATGCTGTTGACTATTACTAACCGATATCTGTCCTAAAATGGCAAAACCATAGCTTGTATGGGAAGTCAAGTCCCAGCGGACCCACGTGTCCCACCTCAGCTGGCCATGGCACCAGACACCAGCATGTCTGGGGCTCAGCCTGGGACCTCCTCTTTCATTGGCCCTGCACCACCTTCGGGTGGAACCACCTCAGGGGATGGGGATTGGCCCCCCCCCGGGAGCGGGGGCCGAGAGGTAATTGTCACCCACCATCAGGTCCGGGCAGTGGTGCATAGGGAGCTCGACAGGGAGATTCAAGACCAGCTACACCAGCTTGAGGGCTGCATGGTGCAATTAGAGGGTGAGCCTGCCCCTCCTACCCAGCCCCCAGCACAGACACCTTTGGGGCCATGAAGGTGCAGTGGTGACTGCCCATGGGTGGGGACCTCAGTTCCACTGTTTCCATTGGGGGGCTCATGTGCTTGCTACTTCCAAACACCTCTCCCCATCCAAGGTGTTTACCCCCCACATGTGTCATATACCACCCCTGTATGCATCTTGTTTGTCTTGTCTATTAACCTACCCAACCTACCTCCCCAAATATACCTACTACCCCTCCCTAACATACCAATCTCACCGGAAAAAGAAAGGGCAATCTGTTGCCACAAAAAATATCACCCCATACATAGCCATCCATTTCACACACATGTCCACTGAAGACAAGTAATCCAGTCTAATTGGCATCACAATGAATTATTGTTGTCCTCACCCTCACGCAGGGGTTTGAGTGTCCAAATCTACCTCCAAATTCAGTGTATATGCACAGCTGTTGCTGTAGAAGAAATGGGCAGCTATGGACCTTCCCTACACCCTTCCTGCACATCCCTGGCTATTTTCCCTACTGTCTTTCCCTCTTTGTGCCCCTTTTTTCACAACTTTTGTTTCAATCCCTTTTTCTTTTCTTTTAAAGAAATTAGCACGGGTATAAGCAGGAGTAAACACTTTTAAGCAGCAGGAAGTGGATTTAAGCCTGTTTGTGTAGGGGCAAGCATTGCCTACACAGGTTAAGCAATTCAGAAGCTAACAGAGTATCAGAAACTGTAACCAGTAGTTATCAGTGCTTACCTCCGTGCAAACCCGCACAAACCTGCTTACAACTGCTTTAAAGTGCCTTAATCACTCTGTATCCAACGGGCCATGTTCTGCCCAGCAACAAAATAAACAGCCTTTGCAAGTCTTGAACCCAGGACCCTGCACACCGTAAAGAAAGTGATTTACCACTAAGACATGACAGACATACATAAATCTGATGTTTTCAGAAACATATCATCCAGCCCAGTTATGCAACAGTACAGAGAATTTATACCAACATCTAGATGTATGTGTGTGTGTGTGTGTGTGTGTGTGAATATATTAATATCTAAACAGATACAACATAACTATATGTGTCGATATATATATGTATATATATATATATATATATATATATATAAGTAAATTTAAAAATATATACATATATATATATATATATATATATGTATATATATATATATATATATATGTGTGTATATATTATATATATATATATATATATATATATATGTGTATATATATATATATATATATATATATATATATATATATATATAAATAAATAAATATATATGAACATATATACATGCAAATGCCTACATCGACACATATATATATGTCTTCACCTATATGTCTACATATACACATCAAGGTACATATATGTATGCAGATGTATATCCATGTAGAGATATATATGCACATAGTGATATATATATATATATATGTAAGCAGATATATATATATTTATATATATATATATATATATATATATATATATATAGGTATATGTGGCCAAACATCTGTAGATAGCAATGGTAGATTAGCAAAAACAAATATGTCCACATGCACCGTTAATGGGTTTGAGAGGCCCCAAATAATAGTCTTGTACGAATAGGCATACCCCTCCACAGCCAAACATGTCCTGCCTGCAGTACACTACCAAGTGTTGCAGATCCCATAACCAGGATCTGACATGACATGGCCACAAGATGTTAACAGTACTATATCCCACCTGTATGATGTCAGGCTGGTATTGGTAACATATGCAGTACAGTCTGGCTCCCATAGGAAATATAAAATGTGGAAGCTATCAACATCCCCAGGATACATATACACAGACACATATATGCAGATACAGATATACATATTCTATTATAGTTATACATGAACATAAGGAAAAAGAATTTGGGAAAGGAAATGCATGTGCTGATATAATTAAAATGAAAAAAGAAAAAAGAGAATATTTAAAAAATTGGAGACTAGTTCCATCAATGAAAACAGATTACAAGATACTGATGGAAATAATACAGATGAGAATGTTAAAATACTAGAAAATGATGGAAAGAGAGAATATATGGCATAACAAAGAAAAATAATGAAATTCCGATGATAGTTAAAGAAATGGTTTATTGTATAAAATTTATTGTATAAAAGAAGGAGGAGAAAGGGCCAGAATTATAGAGAGTGATGTTCAGAAACCATATGCTACAAAGGAATTACTATAAGCTATGTTAAAAGAACAAAATATGAATAGATAGTTAAATTAATGAAGAAAAATTAAAGAGACATGACTAGTGTAACTGTAAATGGTTGTGTGGAAGGGAAGATAAAAAAAATAAAAAGAGATGTTAGACAAAGCTGTCCACTCGGTAATATAATTTCTGTATTCTTAATGAATACAATTATGTGTCTACTCAATAAAGACATATACATATTTGGGGATTAAGATTCCATTAATGATGCAATATGCATATGATGTCATGCTCATTACAAAATATATTGAATGGATGGTAGAGTTGATTGAGAAATTTGAAAAATGTTTCAAATGTGTATGCTTGAAAAATTAATAAGAAAAAAGTAAAGGCTTTATTGAAGTTCTTTAAAAACAGTGGTATATTTTAATAATAAAAAACAGACGTTTTAGGAGTTGTTTCTGGAATTTATGAAAATAAGAAAGAACAATTGACAGAGAGTTAAAGGGAAATGCAAGTAGGTTATGGAAAATGTTTTATCTACGTTTTAAGAAAAAAAGTTTATTTGAGAAATAGTTATACATTGGAGAAATTGGGAAATTTGGTGTCACTTATGACTTGCCGGGTATAACTAGAAAAGGAAACATTGCAGGGCGTGTATATTTTTTTTATGAGAGTTCAGATTGAATCTGGTAAAGAGGGGTATAGTGTATACAAATTTAAAAGAGGATTTAAATATGAAGACTCCAATTGTTTGTTTTTTTAACTTCATTATGTTTGTATAGAATGTTGAGAGGTAGAAAGTATGAAACAGAAATTATAGTGACAAACTATTAGAAAGTAGATGTAAGGAGTTATTGTAAGAAGTGAAATGTGGGGAAAAGAAAAAAGATGGAAAGGGTGGAGAAGAGTGTAAGGGAAAAACTGAAAAGAAAAATAGATTTAAAAAAAAAAAAAAAGATGAGAAAATATAGTATGAAGCAATTTTTGACATTTTTATGTTAATCATTGGGAAAATATGAAAAGAGATAAAGGAAGCTATAGAAATAGAAAAAGGATATTTAAAATTTGAGAAGATGGACAGGATTTTGTATGGAGACTGGTGCTTAAAACAATTACCAGTCAATTGTAAAATGAAATATAAAGAAGTTGAATACTCACATGTTTGAAATGTAATGAAAATTGAAACAATAGGGCATTTTTTGAATGTTTTGAAGTAAAAAAAAAGGATGTTCTTTGTGTTACACTGTTGCAGTCATCACATTTGGGTTATCTGCTTGCAGTAGCCCTCAGTCAGCCTGATTAACAAAGTCTTGGGTTCATCGTCAGTTACTGTCTCCTCTTCCGTGATGTTAGGTTGTCAGGGGTATAAAACATGCAGCTGACATCATTACATCAGTCTTTCTTGTTGTGTGGTGCCCGAAGCAGAAGTAGTTCACAAGTGCCGGTCGGCCGACTCCTGAAATTTTTGTTTTCAAGTTTCAGAACCGAAGTCTTCAATTAAAAGCTAAGTACCCCATTGGGGAAACTTTTTCTTGCTCTAAACCAATGTCAGTAAAAGTAAATAATTGCATTTCTTGTGGAAAGCAAATACCTCATAAAGATTTTCATTCGTACTGTATTCCTTGCCTAGGCCCTGAGCTCGACGTACCTCACTGTCAGTTTTGTGTCTTATTTGAACCACAAACTATCCATCTTCGGTATATTTTTTGCTTCTAAATATTTTGGTGCTCAGTTTAATTATCCTGATATGTCTTCGGTAAGCCATCCAACTACCGACATTCCGAAAAAATGCAAAGATAAAGACAGAGACAGGCTGCCGAGGCGCCGGTACTCAGTGAGACACTTTTGCAGCCCCTGATACCCACTACTTCAGATTCGCAGGCCTCTACTGAGACACATTTGGAGTCCGGTATGCCGTGAGATGCATCAACTGTGGAACCTGCGGATGTCTCTACCTTGGATGGGTCAGGAGCCGCTGTGCTGGCACCGGCTTCTGAGGGTATATTCAGGCCTACTGACTTGCATATTAAACTGACACCATCTTCTTCTTCAAAGCCTAAAACTCAAACCATGCCTAGAAAACTGATGTCCAGACTGTATGGTCAGGCCTCTATGCCTAAAAAACAAATGATAAGAATGAGTGAAGACCTTATTACTTTAATCAGGGGAAGCCAACCTTCCCCCTCTAAGAGACCTAGGACTGAGTTTGCTTATGATACTTCTGACCAGGATTCTGAAATTTCTGTTTCCTCTGATGACCAGGATTTACCCTTATCTACCTATGAGGATTCTGATGCTGAGGACTTTATTCCCTCTGCTTCTCCCCCAGAGGATTTCTCTTTTGGGTGAAACCTTACATACTCTCAGGGGGCATTTTGATTGGGAAAGTCAGGATTTCTCTGATTCTAAAAAGAGGCTTAGGGATTTCTTACTCCTGCCCCAGCATAGGCCTTTAGCTATACCTCCTGTACTGGACATTGTTGATGATGCCTTTTCGGAATCTAGCTTGGCCCCTGACCCTTTACCTCCTGCTCCCAGAAAACCTGATAGATATTACAGGGTTCCTAACTCTCACAAGTTCCTTTTAAAAAATCCTACTGTGGATCCTGAAACCATTTCACAGGGACCCAAAGGCATTAAAGCTTCTACTGCCAAAAATCCTACCCCCTCTGATAGAGACTCCAGGGTGCTGGATAGATGGAGTAAGAAGGTATACACTTCTGCAACTTTAGCCATTAGAGTCTTGAATTGCCAGTTTCATATTTTAAAGTATCAGGGGCATATTATTGGATTGCTTAAACAGAAAATTATATTGATTCCTGAGTGTGCTGAAAATAAGGATTTACAGGATTTAATGCATTCTGCTGAACAAGTTGGTAAACATACGTTGCAGTATGGTTTTGATTCACTACAGGCATCTTGCAGGGCTGCTGTAATTGGGTCTGTACTTAGAAGGCATGCTTGGCCTAAGGAGCAATCCTTGCCAGATTATGTTAAAGCAAAATGACTGGATACTCCCTTAAATCAGGACCACCTGTTTGTTAACAAGGCAGAAGAATTTCTTAAAAAGATGGAGGAAAAAGTAAAATCTATGTAAACCGTTAAAGATTTTTTACAAGTACAACCTCTGAAATTTAGTAGGCATTGGCCTTCTAAGAATTGGTCCTTTCCTGCCTCTTCTAGACCTTCTCAGTCCAAACCCAGATTCAGCAGAGCATCCAGGCTTCAGTTCCAGGGTATGCACAGGAGTAAGCAATGGGGGGCTTCCACTTCAAACCTGGAAGTAATAAAACACCCCCCCCATGGTAAACTGTCTCAATGACCTCTTTTTAAAACTTCCAAGCACTTCTCAACTGACTGCCCCTTTGGGGGGAAAGATTGCACTTCATGCAAAGAACCGGGGACTCATTACCCAGGACAAATGGGTTTTAAATATAGGGTCCCAAGGATACAGATTTCACTTCCACACATTACCAACTCCAAGCGGTTGGCTGGAACTACCTCCAAATCAGTGGGCAGAGGCCCAAAAGCAAGTACTCTCTCTCTCTCTCTTTTAAGCATAGGGGCTATTCAGTTGGTACCAGAAGAGGAAAAGGGACAAGGTTTCTACTCGAGACTTTTCCTGGTACCCAGAAAAGACAATTCATGGCATCCGATCCTGGTCCTGTCTACTCTAAACACCTTTTTTGGTGATTCCAAAATTCAAGATGCTGACTCTTCACCAATTCCCTCCTATGCTAGGCAAAGATGCCTGGTTGGCAACACTAGATTTAAAGGAAGAATACCTGCACATCCCAGTCAGGGAATCTTGCAGAAGATACCTACACTTCAAAGCAGGCTACACGCACTATGAGTTCTCTGCACTGCTCTTTGGCTTAGCTACTGTGCCCAGGGTATTCACAACATGCCTAGCTCTAGTCATTGCATTTTGCAGGCAAAGAAATAGTCAAATATACCCATACTTGGACGATTGTCTAATTCAGGCAGAAAACCAGGACATACTTTTGAATCATCTGGCTTTTGTACAAAGGGTACTAACTTGTCTGGGGTACACCATAAATGAAAAGAAATCACACTTGATACCCTGTCAACAAATTATATTCCTGGGAGCAAGCTTGAATACAACTACCCAGATGGCTTTCCTCACACCTGAGAAACTAATTCACTTGACAACCTACTTCAAACAAGTGGCTACAAAAACCCTGCTATCTGCAAGGCAAATACTACAAGCCTTGGGGTTCATGGCCTCCTGCATTCTTCTAATTCCATATTCAAGACTGTCTATGAGGAAACTTCAATGGTATCTAAAAAGCCTATGGTGTCAACATTCTTAGGATCTAGAAGCAATGATTCCTGTCATACCTTGCCTATGCCTAGAGTTCCTTTGGTGGGCAGAGGCCTGCCACCAAAACAAGGGAGTAGCATTCACACTACCCCCTGCCACCCAAACCCTAACAACAGATGCATCAGACTATGCATGGGGGGTGAACCTGGCAGGGAAGTGCATTCAGGGCAAATGGAACCCAAGTCAAATGCACCTGCACATCAATCTAAAAGAAATGTTAGCTGTACAGAATGCTCTGACAGCCTTCAATGACCACATTCTTTCAGGACAATTAATGGTAAAGATGGACAACACCACTGATATGTGGTACATAAACAAGCAGGGGGGTACACATTCTTACTCCCTCTGCAGACTAGCCATGGCATTCTGGAACACAGCCTTGCACTACCAAGTGCATTTACAACCTCAATTCCTGCCAGGAAAACTAAATACACCGGCAGTCGGACTAAGCAGAAATCTCATGGACCCACACGAATGGAAACCAGAACCAAGGATTTTCAACATGTTGACAAGCAAATGGGGGAGCCCAGATATAGACCTGTTTGCCTCCCACCAGAACTATCAATTGGAAAACTTTTGCACAAGACAAGCTTGGAAAGTGGATGCTCTGCCCTTCAGCTGGAAAATCTTAGCAGTTTATGCCTTTCCTCCTCGGCCTCTGCTCTCCAAAATACTAGTAAAGATCAACCAAGACAAACCAAGGATGATTTTGATTGCACCAGACTGGCCACGCCAACACTGGTACCCCTTCCTGTTAAGTGTGTCACTGTGGGCCCCATGGCACCTGCCTCAGACTCCTACTCTGCTGTCTCAGCAGGAGAACCAGATTCTGCACCCTCAGCTTCAAATACTGAATCTAGCAGCCTGGCTAATTACCTAATCTCTCCTTTACCATCCCTCAGTAAACCAGTGATGAATATCATTTTAGAGGCAAGGAGGCCTAGTAATAGAAAATCTTATGCTGAAAAATGGAAAAGATTCTGTGCCTGGAACCATTCTCAAGGGATGAGCACAGCAGTGCCCAATTTACCTCAGATTTTACAATACTTAACTGCATTGCTTCACAAGGGCCTGTCTTTTTCCTCAATATAAATTCACTCCTCAGCCATTTCAGCTCATTATAATACAAAACCTCCCCTCTTCTCTCATCCACTGCTCAAGCAGTTCCTCAGAGGGGCCAACAATGTAAGACCACCCAGGAGAGCTCCAACTCCAGCCTGAGACCTTAACTTTGTAATGGAGAAACTCACCCTTCCTCCTTTCAAGCCAGCTGCTAGTGCAGATTTCTTGAAAAACAGCTTTCCTTTTAGCAATCACTTCAGCGAGAAGGGTATCTGAATTACAGGCCCTTATGGCAGTGGAGCCTTTCATCATTTTTCATGCAGACAGGGTGTCCCTCAGGACCAATCCCTCTTTCATGCCAAAGGTGGTATTTAGTGTGGCCCTTAATCAGTCCATTCATTTGCCAACCTTCTTTCCTAATCCACAGAACAAAGGGAAATGGATACTGCACTCCTTAGATGTGCACATACAACTTAGATTCTACTTGGACAGGACTAAACCTCAAAGGAAATCTGAACAACTGCTAGTGACATTTGCTGCAGGGACAAAGGGGAAGGCTATTTCAAAGCAAACCATTTCCAAATGGATAGGCCATTGCAATAATTTCTGCTATAAGCAGCATGGAAAACCTATCCCACAGGGGATTACACCCCACTCAACCAGGGCTGCATCTACCTCTACAGCCTTTCTCAGAGGCGTACCTACCAGGGACATCCTAGAAGCTGCTACCTGGAGATCTGTACATACTTTCACCAAGCATTACCATTTGCCAATTTTCTCTAAATCCAGAGCTGGCTTTGCCACGGCAGTCTTGCAGGGCCTTATAGCTGGTCCTAATGCTATCTAAATTCTTCCTCCCACCCTTAGCTTTGGGAATCTACCCAAATGTGATGACTGCAACAGTGAAACATGAAGAACATAGTACAGTTGTGTACACTTACCATAAATGTAGATGTTCAAGTGTATTCACTGTTGCAGTCTTGGTTACCCTCCCTCCAGCCCCCTGACTTCTTTTGGCTATACCTCTACTCTCTTTTACTATGCTTAAAAGCTTTTTGGTGTATTTGCTTTTGTGTTGGAGGTATAACCTTGTATATTTATAGATTTAATTGCTTCCCATTAGGGGGGCACCTGACATCTGGGGCAAGAAAAACTGATGTAATGACATCGGCTGCATGTTTTATACCCCTGATGACCTAACGTCATGGAAGAGGAGACAGCAACAGACGCAGGACCCAAGACTTGGTTAATCAGGCCAACTGAGGGCTACTGCAAACAGATAACACAAATGTGATGACTGCAACAGTGAATACACTCAAATATCTACATTTATGGTAAGTGTACACAACTGTACTTTACAGGAAGTGATAAATAAGCAAAAGGGATGGGATTGGTTGAAAGAAAGAAGAATGTAAAAATATTGCAAATAAATTACATAAGCAAGAAGATGAAGTAATATACGATAGGAATGATTACATTTGTATGGCTGTGAAGTTTCAAACTTGGCATGCAAAAACAATGGAAATTTTTATTTAATATAGAATGGGATGAGATAGGCATTTATAGAAGGATAAAACTTTGGTTGTGGCAAAAAGGGCCAGGAGGATAAATTGAAAAGTTTTGTTTAGTCTCAGTTATAGGATGTGAAACAGAAGGCCTCTAAGGTTTAGGTAGCAGGGAACAAGTGAATTATGAGTATTATGAGAATACATATAGATAGTGTAATAAGGATATTAGTAATGTATTTAGGCATAGTATAAGTACAGTGTTAGGTGTTTTATTTCACTAAAGTTAGGAAAAGAAAAAAGAAAGTTAAAATTATTACAGGATTATGCATTTGTAAAGTACGACATATCAGTCAGCAGGACAAGTGATTATTTTCAGTAGTGGAAAGATAACAAATGCTTTATCCATGTGATGCGGTACAAAAACAGATCCTATTGGTGCTAAAATGAGCCCTGGTTTTTGTCAGTAGTTCCATGTTGTTTGAGGGTTGACTAATTTTGAGAAATAGTCTGTCCCATAGTTTCATCACATAAACAGGTTATAATGAATTACCGTGGGATTTTGCAATTTAAGAATTATGACATTATTTGATTTTGGGATCTAAGATTTCTTTTAGGGGTGTACTATTGGAGTAGATTGGTAATGGCAGTGCATTTTTCTGGTTTGTACAGGATATTGCGTGTTATTTTAATGTGTATATATCAGTGTATTATTTAGCTCTAGCCAACCTGTTTTATGCAGAACTATGAAGTGCTGAGTTTTGAGGGAAAGATCATCTTTAAAGTTGGCTGTTTTGTGATAGTTCAGTTTGTGTTCAGCCAAAGAAGCTGTATTAATATTAGTATGGGTGAGCCATATCAAAGGCAAGATAGTAAAAGTGTGCATATTTTTGCTTGCATAGCAATTTCTGGGAGAACAGGATTTGGATTTGTAGAGAATTTCTAGCTTCTGATTTGTCTTCAGAACTACATAATGTAGGTGTTAGTTATACTTTATCTATGATGATGCCTAGTAAGCTTGTCTGAGTTATTCATTTTATTGAGGTGTTGTTCAGAGAGATGATACTGTTGTTACTATACTTGTGTAATATAGAAAAAAGATTCAAAGACAATGACTTTAGTTTTCTTTGTGTGTTTATTTATGTATTTATTTATTTATTTGTTTGTTTGTTGCCATTTTAGAGCAGTTGTAATTGCTGTGGACAATGTTCTAAGAAGAAAAATGAATGTTGAGTATTTTCAGGGGTGGACTAGAGAAGGTATGCACTGAATTAAGACAGCATTATTGACAGCTGTATTTATGAAGTTAGTGAACAACACAGGACTTAGTATAGTTTTTTCCAGTATTCTGGTAAGGAAGTGTTCTAAACTAATCAAGAGTTTTATTACTTACATCTAGGTCTAGGGGCCTATTGAGAATATGTTAGATATCCATATGTCCTTTGTGTCTGACATACATAGCCTAAGTTTCCTGAGCCATCCAAGGGACAAGAGTAATATAACCCTTTTCATGCATGGAATAGGTACAGAGATAAGTATAGTGAGAAAATTATTTTTGAAACTTGTTACTGCCTCATTTTGTAGAAGGTATTCTATTAATGTCCAGTTGCATTTACTTAGTAGTGTCCTAAATATGTCTACATTGAAATATTTCTAATTACAGACACAGAAGGTTATTTTATTTTGTATTTTTGTGACACATTATGGTATAGATTGGATGGTGATAACTTATTAAGTCTGACATTTTTCTTGCATGGATAACATTGTCAGAGTTTGTTGCTTTGCTAATTGACACTAATAATATGAATTAGGCCTTAAATATTTATAGGAGTGTTTTAAGTTTTATGTGTCTTATAGGTTCATAGCTTCATAGTAGGTTACTAGGCTAATGGCCCTACGGCCCTTACAAGCCAAGCCAAGTTCAACCTTTGTTTCCTTAAGGGTATAGAGATGTGGTGATAAGCAGATCTAAATCAGCACTGACTGCCCCTATGCAAGAGGGACACAGTTGAAACTCCAGGGGTGAATTTTCAGTTTCCCATCCAATCGTTCAAGTTACACTTAAAAAGGCTTAATGAGGGGCTCAGTATAACTTGTATTGAAAGTTGATTCCAGAGGAGAGGCAAGCTCTGGAAGGCATATGTGTCTCTCCCTGCAAGTCCTGTTGATGTCACATGCTAGGTTAAGGTCCCTAGAGTGAGTGAATCTTGTACCATTTGACTTACAAATCTGCACCATTCCCATTAAGGCAGGATCAGAGGTTGCTCTGTATGCAAGGCACAGGTCGCCTCTGAGTAGTCTATATGGTGGAGAGTATAGAGACAGTGATTTCAGTCTGTCCATATAAGACATGTGTTTTTAAGACCCTGAATTTTCTTTGTGAGGAACCTTTGAGGTCACTCCAATTGCTGTAAGTGTCTGTTTAGGTACATATCAAAGGAAGAATTGTACTCTATTATTGGCCTGATGAGGGAAGAGTACAGGGAAGTTATAACCTCTTTTTTTCTGAAAGCTGTGCCCTTGCTTATGAGGTGAGCAGCGTAGAAGGCCTTCCTTACCACTGTAGAGACATGTTTATCTCTCCTAGTATGACTCATTTTTGAGTTATATTATTATTGTAATGCTACATACTGTATTCTTTAAGATACAATTATTTGCATTGGGTAACATTTTTATAGTGGGTGAATATGGTAGAATTTAAATTATCATCATGCACATGGGTTTGTGTGCATTTATCTTCTGGGTTGGTTCTACTTTACTAGTTCTGAATGTCTAATGAGTGTTTTGCCTTTTTAAGGGTGTTTGATCATAATATTGCTACACTACCAACTCTTATTATATACTGTGTGGAAGGATAATACTAAAACCCACCAAAGGCATGATGTGTTCCTTTGTTGTATTTGAATTTAACTATGTTTCTATAAGTGCAAGTGTATCTAATTGGCAGTAGGCAGCTATCCAAGAAAGAAGGTCTGGGATTTTATTACATATGCCTTGAGCATTGCTATGACACAGTTTTAAAAATGTCTGGGATTTGTTCCAGGCTGTGATCCCTTTCGTAGCCAGTGTCTGGCTATACTCATCAGGTCTTGTTTTTTGTTTTTAACAGCACAGCATAACTCCTAAAATGAGGAAAATAGGTTTACTTTTGGAAGTGGTAGGATACGTAGTTTTTATAGTAACTGAATTCATTTTTGGCATTTAATAGCACTGGTTTTCAGTATTCATACTTGAGGATATTAATAATTGAGTTGATGTACAATTTTGGATTAGTTAAACTAACTGTTTTGTTCTAGTGAGGAAGAGTATGACGTATAAATAATATCAACACTTAACATAAAGACATTGAAGACTCATTTGTATGTATTCAAAGGCATATTTATCTGTATTAAAATGTATACTGTATGTACATTATAAATAGTATAAGTTCTTGTATAACCTCTCTGTAATGCTACCTAATGTCTGCAAATATTTGTATGATCCCGCTGTTTCTTCTAGTGTTTTGTACACGTGTACCAATATTCTCTGTATTCCTGTAATGAAAGTAGGTACTCTAAAGATTTTTCAAAGCACAGTTTAATAATACAATACAATGTTTCTCACATCAGCATATTTTTGTTACTTATATTACAGATCATTGCACACTACTGATATTTTAATAAAACATACAAAAGAGTATATAGTTGCCACAAATATCCATTCTGTGAATAACATTATATAATTACTCAACACTGATTTCTTTGGAAAACATTTCACCATGCTGTGACTGTAAGCTGTATGTTCATATTACAATATGTATTTCTAAGATAAAACCTGTGTTAAGATAACGTAAAAATTACAGGTGTTTCTTCTGTCTAGAAGAATGACTGCCAGTTGCTATAGCTACATGGCCTAATTAGTTTTGCTATCAGTTCGGATTATAAAATCAGTCACCATAAAGCGCTGTTTCCTAATGGCATATAAACACAAACCCAACGGCTCAAAAGTTTGAAAAGAACCTCTTAGACAAGCCAGATATACTGTGAAGTTCTTAAGTAGCAATAATAATAATAAAAATATATTCCAGATTGCTGTTCAGCTCATCCAAAACGAATCTTTATTCACAGAATAACACAGACAGTAAGCGCTTTCACCTTTCGGCTTCTTCAGACTTTACAAACCTTACAACTGAGTCATTATTTAAATAGCCCTCCAAAGGTTACAATTGTAATTGTAATAAAGATTCGTTTTGGATGAGCTGAACAGCAATCTGGAATATATTTTTATTATTATTATTGCTACTTAAGAACTTCACAGTATATCTGGCTTGTCTAAGAGGTTCTTTTCAAACTTTTGAGCCGTTGGGTTTGTGTTTATATGCCATTAGGAAACAGCGCTTTATGGTGACTGATTTTATTGCATATTTTTTACTGACGCTGTTCCCGAGCTCCGTTGGCATGCTGTGCTGTGCTTGGTTATTTTGCTTTATCAGTTCGGATTATGTTGTTCTACAGTGATGTATTAAAATAACCTGAATCATAGAGGAATCATGTCTACTGCTGCATTTATGTTTTCTTTTAGTCATATGGGGAAAATATGGATGTTCATCGTGTTTCACTGTTGCAGTCATTACACTTGGGTTATCCTACTGGCAGGCTACCCGCAGTCGGCCTGAATTCCAAAGTCCTGGTCTTGCGTTGGTTGCTGTTGCCTCTTCCCTGACGTCAGTGTGCCAGGGGTATAAAAGATGCAGCCGACGCCATTTTCTTCAGTCTTTCTTGCCGCGTGGTGCCTGAAGCAAAAGCAGTTCGCAAGTGCCGGTCGGCCGACTCCTGAGATTTCTGAAAATGAATTTCAGATCCGAAGTCTTCTATAAAGCTAAGTACCCCATTGGGGAAACATTTTTCTTGCTCCAGACTGATGTCAGAAAAAGTTAACAATTGTATTTCTTGTGGGAAGCAAATACCTCATAAGGATTTTCATTCTTACTGTATTCCTTGCCTAGACCCTGACCACAACATTGCTAGTTGTCGGTTTTGTGCTAGATTTAACCAACGCACTATTAAGCGTCAGTACGATTTTGCTTTTCATTACTTTGGCCAAAGGTTTAACTATATAATGCCATCAGAACAGCTGATGACCAGAGTTCATAAAAAGTGCAAGGAAAAAGAAACGGACAGGCATCCGTGGTCCAAAACCAACGACAAAGCCTCTTCTAGGCCAGTCGCTGGTTTGCCGGTTCTCAGTGAGGCGCTTTCGCAGCCCCTGACACCCGCTACCTCAGAGCCACAGGCCACCTCCAACTCCCACGTGGAGACAACTAGGCCTCTGGTTACTCAAGGTATTGGGCCTTCGGAAACTAATCCCTCAGATGGGTCTGGAGCCACTGAGCAGGCATTGGCTTCTGAAGGTGTTTTCAGACCAACACAGCTTTATATCAAGCCAACTTCAGCATCCAAGACAAAGATTAAAACAGTTTTAAAGACAAGGAAACAAGTACAGCATTCTCCAGGACAGAGTTCCATGCCTAAGAAACAGATGCTCAAAATGGCCGAAGACCTAATTACTTTGATCAGGGGTTCCCATTCCCCTCCTGATAAGAGGCCTAGGCAAGACATTGAATATGATTCCTCTGATCAGGTTTCCATTTCCTCTGACTCCGCTTCAGAACACGGATACTCTATTCCTCCCTATGAGGATTCTGATGCTGAAGAATCTATTCCTTCAGCTTCTCCACCTGAGAATTACTTCTTTGGAGAAACTCTGCATACCATGAGGGAGCATTTCCACTGGGAGAGCCAAGATTACTCAGATTCTAAGAAAAGGCTCAGATACTTACTTTTACTACCTCAGCACAGACCTCTTGCTATTCCACCTGTTCTAGACATTGTTGATGATGTATTTTCAGAGTCCGGCCTGTTTCCCGACTCTTTACCTCCTGCACCTGTTAAGCCAGGCAGATACTACAGGGTTCCAGATTCTCATAAATTTCTATATAAAAACCCTGCTGCTGACCCAGAAACTATTTCTCAGGGTCCCAAAGGGATCAAGGCTGCTACTGCAAAAAACCCTGTCCCTTCAGATAGAGATTCTAGGGCACTGGACAGTTGGGGGAAAAAAGTTTACACTTCTGCTACCTTGGCTGTAAGGGCTTTAAATTGTCAGTTTCATATGCTTAAATATCAGCAATACTTAATGTCTCTGCTAAAACAGAAAATGTTGACAAATTCTGAATGTTCTGAGAACAAGGAAATGCAGGATTTATTGCATGCTGCTGAACAAGTGGGAAAACATGCTTTGCAATGTGGTTATGATTCACTGGAGGCCTCTTGCAGGGCCACTGTAACAGCTTCTGTCATTAGAAGGCATGCTTGGTTAACGAAATAGACTCTGCCTGATCATGTTAAAGCAGAATTATTGGATGCTCCATTACAGCATAATACTTTGTTTGGTGTTAAGGCAGAAGAGGTGTTGAAGAAAATGGAGGATAAGGCTAAATCTATGCTGACAGTAAAGGATTTCTTACAGGTACAGCCACCTACAGGTACAGCCACCCAGATTTAGCAGGAACTGGCCTTCTAAGAATTGGTCCTTTCCCGTGTCAGACAGGCCACAAAGAGGCAGATACAGATGCCCTAGAGGCAAACAACAGCCCCAGGGCTCATACAGGCCCAAACAATGGGGTGCTTCTACCTCCAAAAGCGGAGAAGACAAATCACAGCCATATAGGAAACAGTCCCAATGACTTCCCTCTGCCAATACCAAGCATTTATCTTTTGGCAGCACCCTTAGGGGGAAAGCTAGCACTTTTTTCACAAAATTGGCACATGATCACCCAGGACAAATGGGTCTTAAATATTGTCTCTCAGGGCTACAGGTTCCACTTTCACACCCTTCCAAAGGCAAAAGGTATGCCAGACCTGCCACACAATCAATGGGCAGAGGCACAAAAACAAGTTTCATCTCTCATGGACAAAAGGGCTATTCAGCCAGTGCCACAACAAGAGCAGGGACAAGGATTTTACTCAGGACTTATCGTTGTACCAAGAAAGGACAAAGCATGGAGTCCAATTCTGGAGCTGTCTATTCTAAATACTTTTCTGAATGTTCTGAAATTCAAAATGTTGACTCTGCAGCAGCTTCTGCCCATGCTGGGCAAGAAGGCTTGGCTTGTAACTTTGGACCTCAAAAAAGCATACCTGCATGTCCCAATCAGACAATCTTGCAGAATATACCTTAGATTCATAGCTGGCTCAATGCACTAACAATTCTCTGCACTGCTCTTTGGCTTATCTACTGTGCCCAGGGTCTTCACAAAATGCCTGGCACCAGTAATTGCATTTTGCAGACAAAGAGGAATTCAAATATATCCCTACTTGGACGACTGCCTTATTCAAGCAGAGACCAAAGGCATTCTACTAAAGCATCTGGCATTTGTAAAAAGATTACTAATTTGCCTAGGGTACACAGTAAACGAAAATAAATCAAAAGTAGTACCCTCTCAAGAGATAATAATCCTGGGTGCAAGCTTAAATACAACTGCCCAGATGGCTTATCTCATGCCAGACAAACAAAGGCATCTGACTTCTTACTTCAAAAGCATGGCAACAATGACCCAGTTATCTGCAAGAAAAAATCTGCAGGATCTGGGCTACATGGTCTCCTGCATTCTGCTAATTCCATATGCAAGATTGCATATGAGGAAACTACAATGGTATCTAAAAAGTGTTTGGACTCAACATTGCCACAGCCTGGAATCATTAATTTCACTCATTCCTTGCCTGCAACAGGAGTTTTGATGGTGGGCACAGGCCTGTCACCACAACAAGGGACAGCCATTCACTTTACCCACAGCCAGGCAAACACTAACAACAGATGCATCAGATTATGCCTGGGAGGCCAATATGGCAGGAAAATGTATTCAGGGCACATGGCCCCCAAGCCAAAGGCATCTTCACATCAATCAAAAAGAGATGCTTGCTGTACAAAATGCCCTGACAGCCTTCAAGGACCTACTTCATCCAGGACAGCTGCTGATAAAGACAGACAACACCACAGTCATGTGGTACATAAACAAGCAGGGGGGCACACATTCCTACCCCCTCTGCAGACAAGCCATGATTTTTTGGAACACAGCATTGACCTACCAAGTACACCTGCAAGCACAATTCCTGCCAGGAAAAACAAATGCTCTGGCAGACGAACTAAGCAGAAACCTCATGGATTCTCATGAGTGGAAACTAGATCCACAAATCCTCAGCATGATAACAAGGAAATGGGGATGCCCAGACATAGATCTTTTTGCCTCCCCTCACAATTGCCAACTTCAGAGATTCTGCAGAAGGACTTATCACAAACAAGCATGGAAAGTGGATGCTTTTTCATTCAGCTGGAACAACCTTACAGTATATGCCTTTCCTCCACTGCCTCTCCTCCCCAAGGTACTCCTAAAGGTCAGACAAGAGAAGCCACAAATGATACTTATTGCCCCGGATTGGCCACGCCAACACTGGTACCCAATCCTAAGGAGTCTGTCTCAAGGCCCAGCCTGGACATTGCTTCAAATTCCTCATTCACTGACCCAACAAAACAATCAGATCCTGCACAGCCAACTCAGAACCCTAAATCTAGCTGCATGGTGGATAGTGTAACCATTCAGAATACACCTCTCTCTAAAGCGGTTATGGATGTTATTTTGGAGGCCAGGAGGCCCAGCACCAGAAAATCTTATGCAGAAAAATGGAAGAGATTCTGTGCTTGGAACCAGGCACAAGGAATTGACATGCTTGTTCCAAATATTCCTCATATTTTACAATATCTAACTGAGATGCTGGACAAAGGCCTATCCTTCTCATCAATTAAGATCCATGCCTCTGCCATTTCAGCACATTACAATACAGACCCACCTATTTTTTCACATCCATTGCTTAGGCAGTTCCTCAGTGGGGCTAAAAACATAAAACCTCCAAGAAGAGCACCAATACCTGCATGGGACCTCAATTTTGTCTTGGAAAAACTCACATTGCCTCCTTTTGAGCCAGCCAATACAGCTGAGATAAAATTCTTAACATGGAAAACAGCTCTGCTCCTAGCAATAACTTCAGCAATAAGAGTCTCAGAGTTACAGGCATTAATGGCAGTGGAGCCTTTTATTATCTTCCATCCGGACAGGGTTTCTCTAAGGACAAACCCAACATTTATGCCTAAGGTAGTGTCCAGTGTGGCTCTTAACCAAACCATTCATTTGCCTACTTTTTACCCAAACCCACAGAATAAAGGTGAGAGACGTCTGCATTCTTTGGACATACACAGACAGCTACGCTTCTACTTGGACAAAACTAAAGCTTTCAGAAAGACTGAGCAACTTTTAGTGGCATATGCTGCTGGATCATAAGGAAAGGCTATCTCAAAGCAGACTATTTCAAAATGGATAGGACACTGCATTCATTTCTGCTATTCACAACATGGAAAATCAGTGCCTAAGGGCATTAGACCACATTCTACCAGGGCAGCAGCCACCTCAGCAGCCTTCCTCAGAGGAGTACTAAACAAGGATATTTTGGAGGCTGCAACTTGGTCTTCAGTGCACACTTTTACTAAGCACTACCACTTACCTCTTTACTCTAAATCCAGAGCAGGCTTTGCCACTGCAGTTCTGCAGGGCCTTATAGCTGCTCCTAATTCTATTTAGACCCAGCTACCCAACCTCAGCTTTGGGATTCAACCCAAGTGTAATGACTGCAACAGTGAAACACGATGAACATAATACAGTTGTGTATCTACCATAAATGTAGATGTTTGAGTGTATTCACTTTTGTAGTCCAGGTTACCCACCCACCATCCCCCTTTCTTTGCTGGGACTTATCTGTACTTCTCTATCCTATACAACCTATGTGGTGTGTTTGCTTGTAGATGAAGGTATTGTTTATTTTAGTGCATGGTTTTATAAGCAATGTTTTTTTAGCCTACCCTTTTGGGGGCACCTGACATCTGGGGCAAGAAAAACTGAAGAAAATGGCGTCGGCTGCATCTTTTATACCCCTGGCGCACTGACGTCAGGGAAGAGGCGACAGCAACCGACGCTGGACCAGGACTTTGGAATTCAGGCTGACTGCGGGTAGCCTGCCAGCAGGATAACCCAAGTGTAATGACTGCAACAGTGAATACACTCGAACATCTACATTTATGGTAGGTGCACAACTGTACTTTTAAACACATGGCAACTGAAAATCTGAAATTTCCACTTAAATATTTATTGTTAGCTTATATCACATCTGATTGCATAATTTAGTCTATTCCTGAGACTAACCTTCTTATAACCTATGTTGTTTCTTCAAGAAGAGCAAAGTACATATCTTGTGTACACAATGTTTATACTTACTGGTTTTAGGCTTGTTGATGCTAGATGGCATGAATTCAAAGTGCAAGTTTAACTTTGTGTGGACAAACGCAAGTGCTAGTTCAGTAGCAGCACCCTGATTCAATAAACTCCATGTAGGTTGTGCACGAAACCTACATGGAGTTTACATGTGTGTGTGATGGTGCTCGATAAACAGCAGTACACACCACTGCACAATGCATATTCATGCCGCATGCTGTGTCTAAGAGAGGTTTCATGACTGCCAACAATGCAGGAAACTGTGTAAGTGAACATGGATAGCAATCCTGTTTAAAGCAGAGCACTTACTGTCCGCGGTTTTGAGCGGAATGCCGCAGTGATCACCAGGGCTTCACAGATAGTTCTTAGTCTCTCAGTTCAGCACATCTGCACAAAGACCAACATAATGCAGGGACAATGACCCAGAAATAGGGACATATTTGACATAGATATCTTATAGAAATGTGGTAGAAGTACATGTTCTGAAGGATATGAAGTATGAAACTCAAATATACTCTCAATCTGTTAGAGCAACAAATCTAGACAAAGCCATAAATAATGGGGGGACAAAGGCCCAAAAATTGGGACATATTTTTAATATTGCTCTTAAAAACTGAGAAAGTTGATAGAATAATAGGTTTTACATTAGTATGACTTTTCTGAAGAGCATGAAGTTTGAAACTCAAATGCCTCTCATTATTTTCTGACTTCAATCCACAATGACATGCCAGTTTTGTATATGTTTTTGTAACATTTTTTAACATCTGTCAAATATGTTTTAGGATGAATGTGTTGTTTTAGTTTGTTATTTCGAAAATCAGTCTTGAATATTCATTTTTTACTGTATCTTTAAATTTTAATTGAGTTTTAGTTAATTTAGATGATGAAACTAAAGGTATAAACTTTTTTTGTTACATGCAGTCCACATCTGATGAAGGTTTTAATGAAAACATACTGTATAAAGAGAGCATTTATGGTATTTACTTTTTTTTACTTTTTTGGCTGAATAAAGTTAGAATTATTATTTTATCAGTGGCTGAGTTTGTTTCCTGGATACATTGGACTATTCTAGGAAAATCAATCTATGACATACACACTAGAAAATGGTTCACATGAAATATGTCTACATAGATCTGAATTTGAACTTTCACTCCAGTGAATCTTCAGAACACAGGATTGCAGCAAGGAACTGAAATCATTCTCCATACAACCAACTGAACATCAACTACAGTAATATGAGATCATAAAACTGTTATTTGTAGATTTATTATTTTTGGATGTAGTGCACTTAGTGATCAGGCAACCAGTTATATGGATGGATTATTGCTTGTAAATATACAGCTCTGTCTTACCTGTTTGTGTTTGTTGGTCATTCTTCACTTAACTGACCAGCAATCTGAGGCATGCAGTCTGTAAGTAAGCCATTCTATATCATTGGCCTTAAATGTGTGACAATATTAACTGGAAATAATATCATATGCAGTTGCTAACAAATAAAGTGGAGGTTGGATGTTAATGAACACAGCCTGTGTTTTGTATGCTGCTTACTTACATTTCCAACCTTACATCTAGCACTTTATAAGTGTAACCTGACACACCCAGTGGATGTAAGGCATTCTGCAGTGGTGTAGTCTTTTCCTTCTCCCAACCAGTAAGCATTCACAGTTGCAATTCATTAAAACAAACACTGAGGGAGTGCCTGCACTATGTTTACATCTCCTACATGGATCCAAGTATTCGAGATTCAGCATTTCTAATCAGTTCACACCTCATTTGCATCTTCACCATGCTAACAGCTCTGAAACTGCACCATATAAAAAGGCAACCAGGTAGCTAGGCAAACTGAAGGTGAGGAGACTTGTTTATGTGGAGAAGACTGAACACATTCTATTATTTGGGATATATCTGCACAGAGGATTAATGAACTTCAGAAGGTATGCTTGCACTTTGTCAGCTACATACTGCATATGCTGGGACTTAATTAAGAAAAATCTGAAGCAAAGGCTTGTACACTTTTATCTGTATGCATTAGTTAGAAGTGTACTGATGCCATGGGCATGTTTGTCAAGACATTTCACAAGCATACATGATTGCCAATACCTTAAAATGGAATGCTCTGTGATAAATATGTACAAATGTTTCAGGGACAGTTCATTTGATAGCACTTTTAACATTTCAAAGAGGGTTTGTTAGCAAAATGTGTCATTTACTTTTCTTTTTTGGGAAAGCAAAGATGCATTTCTCTTATGGCACAAACAAGGATACGTTGCTATTGTTACTCTCCTCTTTTTTGCATCTAGTCTGTTTTCCATATTTCATATCACTAGATTGCTTTATGTTTCTCCAGTGGGTAATACTGATATGCTACCTTTTGTGTTTTTTTTTCTGGGAACAGTTATTTTGTAGTTATATGATACTTATGTGTATTATCCTTCTGTTGTCTTTTAGGACACCTGGGAGTATGCCGCCCTGGCATGTCAATCCTCAAAGACCACCATTCACTGATGCTGAAAATCAGGTAATAGTGGAGGCTTTTAGGCAATATGTTGCCTTCCTGCTTGAAGGATACAGGGAGATATGGCACACAGAATGTAAATTTGGCGGCGGATTGTGGATGATGTGAATGCCGCGGGTGGCCACAGCAGGATATCTGAGCAGGTGCACCATAGGGCCACTGAGGGCCACACCTAGGAGTATGCCACCCTGGCATATCAATCCTCGAAGACCACCCTTTACTGATGCTGAAAATCAATTGATGGTGGATGCTTTTAGGCAACGTGGTGCCTTCCTGTTTGAAAGGATACAGGGAGATATGGCACACAGAATGCAAATCTGGTGGCAGATTGTGTATGATGTGAATGCCGTGGATGGCCACAGCAGGACATCTGAGCAGGTGCACCATAGGGCCATTGACATGATCACATCTGAACAAAGGACAGCAAGTGCAGTGGGCCGAGATTGTACGGGTACCAGGGGAAGTTCTGCTGTGGAGCCACCATTAACACCAAATGAAGAGTTTCTGTCCACTGTCAGGGATCCAGAGATCTCTGAGGTCAGTGCAGAACAGCATGTATTGTATGTCAGAGCAACAGTTTCAGGGACAGCAAGCATGTCCCAGGAGGAGCTTTCAAGTAGGCATTGGTATCTCAAATGGTGAATACTGTTGTATAGTAAAACAATTGCAATCTATGCGTTACTTCTGTGTTACCAGAATCCTTTTTTTTGGGAGTGGGGATTGAAGATTGCTACAGTTAACAACACATTCTTATTCACTAGCTTAAGTTGGAGTTGTCAGCCAAGTTCTTGTTGAAATTATAGTTAATAGACCTATAAAGGGGTAAAAGTATTACCCCCTGTTTTACTGTTAATTGTGATGATGTTGCCCTTAACTTTTGCTTAACGTCTTCCAGGACCATCTGGCTTGCAGAGGAGAACCTCATGTGCAGGTGGTAAGCCAAACATGACATGTTTATGTTAGTACTGCTGAGCAATTTAAAGAAATATTTTACTATGTGATGTTGATGTCAGGACTATTGTGTGTATTGCTGTACTGTCTGTAATAGTGGTACCACTGTTAGTTGTTAGCATATATTGGACTATAGTAGTGTATGTATTAATTGTTTCCTGTATTTGTTGCTATTTATCACAGGTGATCCTGTCAGTGGAAGTAGGGGACTTCTACCACCTGATGTCAGTATATCAGCAGACACTCATGATGAAGATGATGGCCAGACAGAGGCACAGTCGGGGTTGCAGAGGTTGAATCTGACAATGAGGTTGACATACAGCTATCTCTTGCAATTCCATTGGACACAGCCAGTAGGCCTACACCTACCCATTCCAGTCAGCCCTCACATAGTGGACAGGTGGAGGGTGAAGCCATTGATCAGGGAAGTTTGGTTCCTGTAGCTTCAGTGCCTGTTGACTCTGGCTTTAACCAAAGTGTTGGTGAGATGCCATGCAGTAGGGTTGTTAGGGGTGCCCAGAGGAGGTCTGCTGTCCCTCCACCAACTGATCCAGGTGTCTTTTCCCATTCTATTCGACGTATATTTAAGGCCACCATGGAGGCACAGGCACATTACCATAGCTGGTCCAGACAAATGCTCAGGGATGTAGATGTGGCATAGGCTGACATGCATGACTGCCTCCTCCATGTTGATGATTCAGTGGATCAGATGAGTGACACATTGGAGTGAGGAGTTGATGTGATGGAAAAGGGGTGTCTGTCATGGAAAGAGCATTGTCTGTGATGGAGCATCTGCTGTGAGGGGGAATGGCATCCTTGTGGACATATGTCAGCCACAACATCTGCTGTTAGCCAACAGGGCTATGCTCAATCATGCTGCCATAGTAGCAATACTTTCACTGCTCTTCCAGTGGGTGAGCTGTTCACATCCAGATGTGGCAGACCATGGGGTCATGGTCCTGGGCATCCCAGTCAAGGGAGCTCATCCAGCAGATATGATTCACGTTCAGGTAACGACAGTGCATCTGACCATGGGCATGGACGTTCTAGTGCAACTCCTAAAAGAGCCAGTTTTCATGGTCAGGAATGGAAATGATGAAATTCCACCTCTACCTTGCATGGCTCACACCTATCCAGCATAGCAAGATGTAGAGCTAACACAGAGCTTGTCTGTGTTCATGCAGACATTCACACAACAATTTCACCTGGAGTACCCTTACAGACACACACACACACAACAGTTACATGGTTCAGCCATGCAGCGTAAAACTCATTTTGTCTCACTGGCCATGTGTTGGTTTATCCAAATGTCTGATGCTTCTCTTTCTTACACACACTCACTTACCTTTTCTGTCAGCCTAGATGTCCTACCCCATACACACACAACACCCTGTCAAGTGATGATAACTGTGCCATATCCATGTTTTTTATCTTTTGGATTCAGGGATACATAAGCTTTGTGTCTGATGCTCAGGGTGCATAGCTGACTTAGTGCTTAGTATGTCTGCATTTGTGGTATTGAACTGGTAATTGTACCTTTGATTTGTATTGCTGTTAGAATGTTTGGCAGTTGATAGGATCAACATTTTTCAACTTTATTGTGAATGAGGTATGACTGTGTGAATATTTGATGCCTGAGGCCTACTACTTAATAATGGACACATATATGTCAAACACTGTAAGTCCCTGCTGTCACATGTTAAGATCATTTATGTACAAATGTCCTGCCTTTTACCTGCTTACAGTACCACATAATGAAATACAAGGATATGCCACTCATTCATATTATTGCACAATACACTCCAGGTTCAGGACTTACCTTGTAAATGCAGCAGTTGCCACAGTTTTTGTTCAGGGCTGACTCTGTCTGTTGCAAGCAGTACACAGCCAATACATGAGGACATAAAGGTTGTGAGAGTAGCCTGGCATCAATGTTACTATATGTATGTGAGTAGGGTGATGGTTTTAGGCCGTTAGGCAGTGAGTGAGTGTACTATGCATTTTCTCTTAGCAAAGGCAAGGCTATGTCGGGCACACCTATGTCTGCCTAGACCCACAGCAACTAGTGTTTGCCCTCTGATCCTCATCTGCCTGTGGCTGTGGTGACCTTGGCATTGGTGGTAGGATGTGTGCGCCTTCCCCATGTTGATCCTACTGAAGCTGTTTTCTTAGGATGATGCAGTTTAACATGGCACATACTGTGAATATTTCAGTACATGCCCATGGATTGTACTGCAGGGCTTTCCCAGATCTATGTGGTTTGAGCATATGCCTCATTATGGCATTCTTCAGTGGGTGTGTGTGCAATTCTGATGGATGTCATCAGCCACAGTTCCAGTGCATAACCTGCATCATCCAGTAAATGACTCTGTGGGATATCCCCCCCTAGTGAACATTTGATACAGTTGGGAGGTGTGCCAGATATCTGAGTCATGGTCACTGCCTGGGTTGCCAGAACACACATTCAAGATGATTCCCTTGGCATTACACATGACTTGGCAGTTAATAGGGTGGAAGCCCTTTCTGTTTATGTAAAGGCTAACCTGTTCCCAGAGTTGTGCCTTAATTTCTGTATGTGTGCAATCCATGGCACCGAGTACTTCAGGGTATTGTGCTACAGGGTAGAACTCCTGCATATTTCTGGCTCTTTCCGCAGGAGTATGGGGAAAACATATGTGGTCACTGGCTTGTTGGAGCATATCATTCAGGAATTGATGGTGGATCCTGGATGTTGATGCCTGTGACACCCCCACCATGCCCCCTGTTGGTCTCAGAAAGGTACTTGTAGCTAAGATTCTAAGTGCTACACAAACCTTTGTCTCCACTGTGATGGGTTCTCCTCTCTTGGCCCTGACTCTTAGTTGAGGATGACAGAGGTTGCAGAGCTCCTGTAGTGTGTCTCTATCCACTCTGTAGCACTCTACAGTTTCCACATAATGCAGCTGTGATATGTCAAATGGGACCTGAAAACTCTTCTCTTTCTTGGCCTAAGTCTATTGGTGGCAGCAGCAGCAGCATAGATTACAGCCTGTTACACTTGCAAATGCATTAAAGCAGCAGTAGCCCCTAACATTCTTTCCATGTAGACTTCCTTCCATGGATGTATTCCAGTAGGTCTTGGAATATGCAAGGAAAACCAGCACTGAGTCTACATGGTTGCTTTATACCTTGTTGAATAGCTCTTCCATGTTGGATTATTTGATTAGCATACAATTCAGCTGCTTATGCTGTAATTAGCATGCCACAGTGTTACCTTGTTTGCACGGTGGTGCACACCTCTACATAGCACTTACTGAATCTAAAACACTGTTGGCACTCACATGGTAGAAATGGACTGTGTAGATTTTATTGAATTTGGCTGCAGATCACAAAATTATTACTATTCTAAGAAAAATTCAATATGTAAGTTTTCCTTAATATAAATAAATCTAAAATCCTATTTGTTGACATACTGACAAAGCTCAATGCTCAGAATTAATCAATAAATCCATAAATGCATATTTAATTATCTTCTTTAATCTCATTAGTGTCTGTGTATTAAACATCATATGTAGATACAGAAGCTATGGGTTTCCAAAAGGGGTGGCACTAATGACTTAGTGTTGAAATCTACTGCTGTCTGCACCAAATATGGAATGAATTGCTGGTGGAGATGTCAGTAATTTAACAGTGTAGCACTTGCATCATGCTGTGCAGTCCAGAAATCTACACAAGGCCAGATTGTTACACATATGACACTATGTTGCACAATGTCTGCTGTTGGTGCTAGACACTATGTCTTACAGCCATGTGACTTGTTTTGAATATAATAGATTACCGAAACATTCCATTAAAATGAGTCAAATTAAGTATGAAAGGCATAGGTGACCTTTAAATGTTAGCCTCTAAGCCTTTTCATAGGATTGTAAGATCATAAGAAGTTACTAGATTATCAACCCAGAGGGCATTAGGATGCAGGAATCCAGACTTGCAGTTATATGAGTAGACCAGCATAGCAGGATACTGCACATGTTCAGCAAGATATGTGTCTTTAACATCTCTGGAATACCATTGCTGCAGCTGTGTGTAGAGGAATCAGAAACTGTATGGGCCAGATTCAATAAAGCCTACAGTAAGTGCACATAATATGCATTTAAGAACATTCTTAAGTCATGTTTTGTGTTTTCTAGTCACTCAGAAAGATTACATTAAGGTTGCATGTAGTCTACACTTTGTGGTAACCTTTATGAATTCCTGTCAATATTTAAAGCTGCAAAAATATCAGTAGGAAAACTAAAATTAAGAGGAAGAAGGTGTGAGTTATGTCTGTGTTGTCTGTTCACTCAGAATGGTGTACACTTAGTGCAGACATTATTGAATCCCAGGGTATATATAGCTGGAAAGCTGTGGACAACATTATTGTTAATTGTATGAAGCAGATGTAAGCAGAATGCTGCTGTCAGTTCAGTGCCCAAGGTGTCTTTGTGTAATCTGCATGTATAAATGTGGCAGTTATAACTATTGTAAATTTATTTGGGTCTATATTATAAGATCAAAACTTTAGGTAGTTGAATACCTAAAGCTTGATGTGTAAATATTGAAAGCTAAAAACTGTGAACGTCCACTTCTACAGATTTTTCACCAGTGAAAAAATTTGCTTGGCCGTTATGTGGAATTTGCCCTTTTGTCCAATGTAGAGCGATCTCAGAGTTGGTATATTTAGCTAGGGGTGGGTGGGGGGTGAAACCCCCCACTTGATTTGGGTTTAAAAGTTTTTTTTTTTTTTTATACAGCCAAGGGATTTTTTCCATGTGTGGAAGTGGCCATTCATATCTTTTAGCTTTCGATATTTACAGATCAAGCTTTAGGTATTCAACTACCTAAAGTTTCAATCTTATAATATAGACCCATATATTTGGGGCTGGGGCTTAACAGTAGAAGGCTATAGCAAAGAAATAAAGATAAAATGTTTTAACTGTGGTCCTATGTAACTGACATACTTAGCTGTATGCAGTTGTTATAAAACATTTTATGTTGAATTGGAAATGCAGACAGTACTTTGAAAAAGAGGTTTTGTGAACACTGTTATGCTATAACTAAAGACAATTAGAATAATGCCTATTTAGACACAAAAAATTGTCGTTCATTTGAGAAATTTCAGTTTGCTGTAATGAAAAACATCCCAAAGAGTCTTGGGATAGACCCTGGGATTTAAGAATGGAGTATGAAACAGTTTAACAGCTTAGGTTAAATGCTGACAACCACGCAGGTTTGAGTCACATTATTTCAGTTAACAGTGTCTTAAAATTATGTGCAGCAAAACTGTAAATATTAGGTATTGCTATTTTACATGCAATTGAAATGAACATTCTTTTTTTAAGTTTTTATTTGATTTTACATATTCCAACAATAATTCAAAAATATGAAAAAAAACTATATACAAAAGTCCATAACAAAAAATATATGCACTAAACCATCAGTACTTTTCTAATAGATCATTCAATTTCTGCCAGGCTATGTATTGGTGAGTTACATTTCTAGTTCTCATTTTTATGGTCGATACTTCATTTCTATAAACAGATTTGGCTAGATAGATAAATCCACTAGTAAAAGAGAGAGTAGCTTTCCATTTCTAGTTTTTAGTTATAACTTTCCTACTAACAATAGCTAGGACAGACCAAAGAAGAGGTATTTGTGATATTGGAATAATGTCTGGGATTGGGACATTGAACAAAATCACGAAATCTGTTATAGTACAATTATATATCTGACCACAGTGTTTCACAAAAGCTTCTAAAATCAATCCAGAAAAATTACAATATGCTGCATTCTATGTTCACATGAACCCAATCTGCATCAAGGGCTTCATTACTTCTCCAGCATTTTATTTTTTTCTGATTTATATATAACAGCACTTTTGTGGGTATTTAGAAAAGTCTATGCAAAGATTTCTATGTATAAATCTTATAGTATAGAGAGGACATTGATTTTCCTGCATATTTTAAGGATAGTTTCTGTCTTTTCTCAGAAAATTCTTCTTTATTTATTTTTTTTTAATAATTCCAGTATGATAATTCATGGGGCACAAAATCATTTCTAATAATCTTATATATGATTAAGAAGTATGACTTACCTTTAGATGGATTATTATTTATATTAGAAAAGAAATCTATGATTTTTGGAATAGTTTTAGTTTGGATATCTAATTCTATTTTAATTTTGTCTTGAATATATTCCTTACATGTTTGTATATCTAACCAACTACTATTTTCCAGACTGTATCTAGCAATCAAATAATCAGCTGAGTGTATTTTATTCCCATTCAGAAATTGATGCTAATAAATTGCATTACTACTCTTTAAGTCATTTTCCTTGTATTTATTTATTTGTTTATTATTTGTTTACTGGGAAAGTCTGACTGGGAGAGAGCCCATTTTCAGCAGAGTCCCGGAGAAAAGCGCTCCAGATGCATGTCACTGGAATTGTATTAAAAGATATTAAGCATCCACTTGTGAAAGCTATAGGAAATAATTTTATTAGTAAAGATTTGATTAGATAATTCAAATTCATAAATCTCTTGAATATTAATAGAACTTGATTTATGAAAGGGTAGAGAATAAACTTATATTTTTCATTTAATATATAGTCTTTTAAAATCCTAAAAATATATTGATGTCCAAATATGTATAGGTTTCTATTGTAGATTTGTTATTGTTTATTAGTATATTTTCATGTATTGATTTCCAACAGGAAGCATAAGAGGAGTCAAGCCACTGGAGTACTACCTTAGTAATTGCAGATTTAGAATATAAGTCAGTATTGGAGAAATCAATGCCTCCCACCTCCCAACTTTTGATGTGTCAGTCTAAGGAGATTCTTGATTTTTTGGGATACCATAAGAACTTCAGTAAAATAGATTTTTAAACTTTTTTAGAAGGAGGAAGAATTAATGATTAACTAGAGAATAAGATTTTTGGTAAAATTATCATTTTGATCAGTGTAAGTCTATCCTCAAATGTGAAAAATAATTTATTCCAATTGTGTGTTAATGTGGATATTGCATCAATTAGGTTTTGGTAGTTAACTAAAATTGATCTTTTTATTGTTAGTCTCAATAATAATTCCAAAGTATTTTAACTGTAAATTGTACTAGCCATTTTTTTATGAGTTTAATTTAGTGGTTATACCTTTGTTTACAAGCAAGGTTTTTTTATTGTGATTAAATTTCAGACCTGAAATCTTTTCAAAATAGTCCATACAGCTAACTATATGATCCAACGAGAGTTCAGTATTACCACTAGTGACAGAATGTCGTCAGCAAAAAGTTGAACTTTAGAAGGAAAAATTCCATTTATTTTAGAACCTTTAATGTTTATATTAGATTTTATATAGTTAGCAAACATCTCTATAATAAGTGCAAATAGCAAACTGAATAAAGGGCATCCTGTCTGGTACCTTTTAAGATATTAAAGGGGCTAGCTACAAAGAAACCTATTTTGACAAAAGAAATTTAGTTATCATAAAGCCTTTTAATTAACTTTATGAAATCAGTTGAAAAGGTATATTCATTTAGTACTCTGGACAAGTATGACCAATTCACAGTCAAAAGCTTTATCCATATCTAAGCTTATTATGGATAATTCTTTTTTTATTTTTGTTTGCCATATCAATCAAAGAAAAGTCTTGTTATATTATCTTGAACTTTCCTAATAACTATAACCCAGTCTGATCTTCATTTACTAGACCAATGAGCATTTTATTTAATCTTTTACCTAATATAGACACAAACATCTTGCAGTCTACATTTAAAAGTGACAGAGGGCGATAAGAAGAACATAGAGCATGGTCCTTATCTGATTTTAAAATGGGTGTAATAAGAGAATATCTCCATGATGGGGGAATATTAGATGTACTCTTAACTTCTTCAAAAGCATTTAATAACATTTTTAAAATGTCAGGTAAATATTTATATAGCTAAGGAATTATACCATCTATACCTGGTGCTTTATTAGTTTTAGGATTTTTAACTTTTTTTTAATTCCTTAAAGGAGAAAGGCTTATCAATCTTGCTTTTCTGTTCTTTTAATATTTTATTGTGTATGTTCTTTAAAAACTATCCAATAAGTTGCTGCTACTTAGGTTTAACTTTGTTTTATTAATTTCTTCATAATATTTGCTAAAACATTTTAATATATCGTTCAGCTCTGTAACTTTAATAGTCTTATTCCCTATTTTATAAACAATCTCCTTGATATGGTTTATTTTATTCATATTTTTAAATCTAATAGCTAGTCTATGAAGGCTCTTGGGGTTTATTGAATATGACTGTAATTTAATTTTTTCTAGATAATGGAAAACTTATGATGTAAGATTTCTAGGTATATCTGATTTAGATTTTTTAGCTGTGTGCTTGCAACTTTATCATTGGGTTTAATGTTTAATTTTAATTTATCAAGTTCAGCTTGGAGAGCATTTAACTCTTTATCCCATTCCTTTTATTACTAATATTCCAGTTGCTTACTTTACCATATAAGTGAACTTTTAATGTGTCCCATAGTATGACATCAGTGACCTCAACATTATTGTTAAATTCCATAAATTGATTTATCTCTTTTAATAACCATTCATTAAAGCCTTTTATTTTAGTTATATATACTAGACGTCTTTGGCAAAAATTTAAATTGCTTGGACTTAAAGTTAATTTAAATGTACAGGTGGTACCTCACAATTCAACCTCCTTGCAATTCAACTGTTTTGCATTTCAGCCATGCTTTCGGCCGCCTGGGCATACCGCAATTCACTGTCTTTCAAGTCAACCCAGAAAGGAGGATGAAAAGTTGTTCATTGTTTCCTGTTGTGTTGTTTATGTAGTGCAGTTGTTTCTTTTAAGTGTTGCAGAGAAGTGAAGAAATGGGGCGAAAGAAGAATGAAAAGAAGAGTGATACTGGCAAGAACATTGGAAATAAGAAAGAAATGAGAGGTAAAATTGAGAGAGGAGGTAAAATAGGAAGAATAGCAGAACCGAATGGCATACCTAGGTCTACTTGCTCAACATTTTGGAAAAAGGAGGGCATCATTTGTGGTAATGTGTCAAAACAAGCAATACAGGTTTTGGAGAAACACAGAAAAACAATTCATGAAGATATGGAGAAAATGCTTCTTGTCTGGATCCAGGAGAGGCAGATGAATGAAGATCCAATAACTCAGATCATGATCTGTGAGAAAGCTAAGCTCATTTTTGAAAACCTACAAAAAACTCCAGGAGGAAGCTCACAGCAAACAGAGGAGCAAGTAGGGGATGGTTCCACAGATTTTAAAAAAGAAGTGGCATCCACAGTGTTCTGAGACAAGGAGAGGCAGCTAGTCCTGACAAAGAAGGTGCACAGACATTTGTCAAGAAATTTGAAGAACTCATAGAGAGAGAAGGCTATCTGTCAGAACAGATTTTTTAATTGCAATGAAATTGGGCTTTTCTGGAAGAGATTGCCAAGTTAGACTTACATAACACAAGAAGAAGCTAGGATTCCAGGTCACAAACCCATGAAAGATAGGCTAACACTCCTTCTGGCAGAAAATGCCAGTGGAGACTTCAAGATGAAACCTCTGCTGATGTATCACTCAGAAAACCCAAGATGCTTTGGAAAAAAAGATTATAAAATCAAACTACCTGTAATGTGGAAATCAGACATCAAAGCTTGGGTAGACCAGTCAGTTTTCAAGGATTGGATTTTTGAAGAATTTGCTCCAAGTGTCAAGAAGTACCTGACAGAGAACTATTTGCCAATGAAAGTTGTTCTGCATCTGCCCACCCATGAGAGTTAGAGGAAATTCTTCAAATAAACTATGATTTCATCAAGTTTCAGTTCCTGCCTCTCAACACAACTTCTCTCATTCAGCCTATGGATCAACAAGTCAATTCCTGCTTCAGGAAGCTCTACACAAAAGCACTCTTCTCAAGGCTCTTTGACATGACCCATTCTTCAGATAAAATACTGAAGAAATTCTTTAAGACTGAGTTTAACATTCTTCATACCATATCATTCATCAAAAGTGTCTGGGATGGAGTGTTGCAGAAAGCCGTTCATGCAGCCTGGAGGAAACTGGTTCCTTCCTTTTCCTGGGACAAAATTGTGGATGAAGCAGCTAAAGATGCTGAAGCAGCTGAAGTACTTTAAGACATCATTTACACAGCAGAGTACCTGGACATAGGGGAGGTGGATGAGGCAGATATGGAGGAACTGCAACAAGTTCATGATGACAAGCTCACAATGGAGGAACTTAGAGCATTTTGCAATGAGCAGTTCAAAGAAAAAGAAAGGGAAATTTCTTCTGAAGATGACGACTCCAGGGAAAAAGGACCTATGCCAACAGCTTGCAATAAAAAAATGTATCCAACTGGGAAAAGGTGCAAGCTATGATCTTCAAGCGACACTTCAACACAGGTGACATCAACAGGATGACAGATTTGTTTAACAACACAATCATGCACCATTTCAAAATCATCCTGAAAAAGAGGGAGAGACAAATCACCCTGGACATTTTTTTCACCTGCACCTGCCAAAAAACAGGGGGAACAGGCAGGACAAGGTGAAGAAGAATTCCCTTCCAACAACTAAATACTAATTGAACTCTGTAAATAGTGTAAATATGATGACTCATGTTCAGTTTTTAACATGGACACTGGTGGGGCTGGACAGAGAGAATGGTCACAAGTGTATGAAGCTGACTCACCTGAATGAATGAGCCAAGTAGGGGAGCCACTAAGCAAAGTCCCGGAGAGGGATTAAAAAACAGACACACCAGTATACATGTATTATGTGTTATTTATTTTGGGGATGTGGATAGGAAACTGTTGTAAGATGTTTTAAATTATAATTTATATCACATTAAAGTGAAATAATAAAACATTAATCATAATCAGAGACGACAGATATTCACTTCATACTGCTATCACACAATGATGTAATAAGCATGCATTTTAGCTGGACAGGAAGCATGTTAGCCTGCATTCTTAGATGGATTTAATATCAAATAAAGTTGTATGTGACATGTGAGCCATTGTTCTAGGAATGTACAGTAGTTCTTCATTCCTCCTCCATCCCTCCTCCACATCCTCTTCTCCATTTAAGAGATGTTATACACTTCAAATAATGGTGAGCTACATTTTTTTTTATTTTTTAGTGTATTTTTTAATTGTGTTTGGCCAGGAATGAATTAAACCATTTTCCATACATTTGTATGGGAAGTGGCATCTCGCAATTCAACTGTTTTGCAATTCAGCCACAATTCCAGAACAGATTACAATTGAATTGTGAGGTACCACCTGTAATAAAATTGTGGTTAGATAAGGAACATGAAACTATTAGTACCTATTCTATTTTGGAGTGCAATGCATTGGATACCAATACTTGATCAATATTGGTTTGAGTCCCAAATCTAAAAGAATGAGTATATTTTAAAGAACCATCTAGTTTTAAATCTGAAATATCTCTCATATACATTGATGTAAATGTTTTGCTACTGAAGATAGCCTGAATTGTTTAACATTTATAGTGACTTTGTCTGATAGGATGCAGTTAAAATAACCAGATATCAACATTTTTCCTTTAGAGTATAGTGTTTTAATATCTATGAATTTTGTATCTGTTTTAGAACTAACCCCAAGGATCCAATAGGTATTTATAAGGGAACAGTATTTTTTATTAATTTCTATTACTACCAATCCCAGCATTACCATTCTTGTCAGAATAGGAATCCACTATTTTGGGAAGACCTGATTTTTTTTTTCTAGAGAATAAGAACACCTCTTCTTTTTTTAACCAAACTGAGAGCCAATTAAGACTGAATAATTCTTAACAACAATCTATTTAAATCTTTAGTCAGCAAATGAGTTTTCTATAGAAAAAAAAAATGTCTGCTTTATATAGAGTTAAATATTTATTTAAATGACCCCTCTTTAAAAGGTTATTTAACCCATTTATATTTAATGAAATGCATTTATATGCTGGAATCTATTGGAACAATAGGTATAGAAACTACTATGAAATGATTTAGTGCATTAAGCATTATGCCAACAAAAGAACAACTTGTTATGGACAAACACAGTAAGGATGATGTGAAAATTTCAGAATTAAAACATTTTAAATCTCCAACATAGAATAAAGTATTTCAGGCTTGATAAAAAGTTCATGCAAGCCGCTTACTAACAACACCATAACACAATCACATTGTTGCTATTACTTCTATTTACATAAAATGAAATGTTCTAAATAAATATTTTGCACTTTTTAAGATGATGTTAAATTACTAGAAAGCAAACCAAATAAACTACACAAGAAGGTTAATATATAATAAGACCTATCAAATAGAAGAACTTTAAATAACTATTCATATATAATAACTACCATTAATTATACATAAAATGTATGTATTAACTATCATATTGAAGATATGCTCAGACCATTCTTAATACTTGAAATATTTATATGAATTAAGAAACTCTGTGTTATGAGTAAATAATCTCTGGGATTCATGAAGCTTGCGCCAGGCGTAGGAGTAGCGTCGGTGTTCAAACACCAAATATGGCCACCGAGCGATGCAGGTATGAGCTGTTTTCACGTGCACTACCTGCGTACGCTATGCCGACACTGCTCTCGGCTCCTGTATGCTAATCTCCCCATTTGCAGCAGAGTAGCATGCAAATGAGGGTAGTTAGTGATCCAGGAAGTGGTGCAGGCATAGTGTAAGCATGCAGAAATGTAAACCATAAAAAATGGTTTACATTATTGCAAACATAAAATTAGAGCCATGTCAGCCGGCCAAACACATGTATTATATTGTTAATATATGCCAATGGCTAAATATATTGCAATTGGCATAAAAATGTACAAAATGTAAAATTAACATTATTATTTGTTCTTGCTCTACCTCAAAGTTTAAAGCGTAGGGCAGCAGCGCACAAACGGGATCATAAGAAAAATAGAAAAAAAGAAAATAAAAAACTGCAATGTAACACATAGCATGATTTCCCCATAATAGTCAATGGCAGGTATGTTACACCACACCATGGAGTAAGGGTTGCTAATGGGCTGCGTTAGTGTTATGTGTGGTTTCTAGGAGTTAATAGGCAATCTAATGCAAATGAGAGAAGTTATACTGAATCACAGATTCCCCCCTGGTGTAAGGATGCATCTCACGGCACAGTGTTATAACACTGAGGTGTGTCCATGAGATAAAGATGACAAGAGAGGGGTATGTCACCTTTGCTGTAAGCAGATTGGAGCAATGCCAATCCGGTTTGCCCATAGCTAAGCAAAGTTAAAGGAAAGGGGTGTCTAACTGGCTGTAGCTTTGGCTAGCTGAGAGCACACAAGGTAACCGAGTATGCATGTGAACGGAAGTTAAAAAGCACTTAAACCCGGTAAACAGGTATGCGCAGCATGCACCGGAGCTGGAACAGGAAGGATATATGAAAAAAATAAGGAAATGCTACAGCAGGGAAATTGGAGTGCAAATGAGCAATTAACACCTAAGAACCTACAGTGGATCATTGACAAAAGCTAACAAGGCTGCTAGCAGCTACCCGCAGAACAGGAAAGGGGAGGGGCTGTACTGCAAAGAAAACAGTAAAGTGTCACAACAGAACAAAGTAGAATTGCATTACATCAGCTACATAACACACTTTGCAACACACGACTGGGTAAGGAAAGTACAAGACAATAAAGCTGGCAGGTGGATGCATGCCTGACAATGGGAGGGGATCTAGGTTTAAAAGGGAATTAAAGGACAACAGATGAATCAAGCCAGGCAAGCATAACTCCACACTACAGCCACCACACTTGCAGTAAGCAATGTAAAACCCATAAGTAAGATATCTTGCATCTGGAACTGCTCATACACAGCCAATTACATCAGCAGCATCTATAACACAATAGTATAAAGTGTGAAGGCACCTCACACACACTTGTGTTTTCCCATACACACTGCACCATTGGTGTATACAAACAGGGAAGTTTTGATATGTACATGTTAGGGGCTGCCATTGCTTTGATCCACCAGCATGTGAAGGAGACTGAAGGTGGTAAGGAGGATGATGCTGACAACCACTGCAGGTACCAGAGGAGGAGAAAAGTGTTCAGACCCAGGGTAATCTACCAGGGGCTACATGATCTGGAGATAGTAGAGCATTGCAGGGTGGACAGGGTCACCCTACAGCAACTTGTGGAGCTGTGCCCGCTATGCCTCAGAGCCAGAACAAACAGAGGGGAACCCATCCCAGTGGATACCAAAGGTATGTGTAAGCCTGAGAATACTAGCCACAGGTACCTTTCAAAGGCCAACTGGGGGTATCATGGGGATCTCACAGGCATCAGCATCCAGGGTACTCCACCAGTTCCTGGATGCCATGTTACCACATGCCAGTGAGCACATATACTCCCCCCAAATTCAGGAGGAGTTGGCCAGCAATATGCGTCTCTTCCAACATGTGGCAGAATACCTGGAGGTACTAGGTGCAATAGACTGCATGCACATGCATATCAAGGCACCACCCGGTGAGCAGGGTAGGTGCTATATAAACTGCAAGGAATACCCCTCCATCAACTGCCAGGTCATGTGCAATGCCCAGGGTATTATCATGGATGTGTATGCTGGCAGCCCTGGAAGCTATCACAACTCCCACATCTGGCATGCCTCATAGCTGTTTCAGGCATTTTCCAGGGGAGACATCCCATATGGCCATCTGGTGGAGGATTCTGGCAATGCACTGGAATCGTGGATGATGATGCCCATCAGAAATGCACACACACCCATGCAAGAAAGCCATAATGAGGCACACGCACAAACTGGAATCATCATAGAGTGTGTGTTTGGGATTCTCAAATCATGGTTCTGTTGCTTGGACATATCTGGTGAAGCCCTGCAGTACTCTCCAGCCACATGTGCCCACATCATCATAGTATGTGCCATGCTACACAATATGATCTTGTGGAAACAGCTGCAGCAGGGGCAGAATGGTGCAGGCCCTCACAGCCCAGTATCATTGCCAAGGGCCCCACAGGCACAGAGGGACTCAGACCATGAGCCCCTTGAGCCAGCCCCTGTAGGCAGATGGAGGCGTGCCCAGTATGCCCATGCCTTGGCAAAGAGGGAACGTATAGCACACACACACAGTGTAGGCACCTAGTGACTGACACCTTTCTCCACCTGCACACACAGTAAAAATGGATGATACACACACAAGACTAGCTGTAAATTGTCATCTATAGGCAGTCTACTGTGTGCATCCAACATAGGCAGCCCGCAACTATTGCACACACAACTGCTATTGGCACAAGGTACATCAACACCTGAACAGTAAATTAAGCTATCAGCATGTACTGCTACTGTATGTATAGGTTCATAGGTTCATAGGTAGGTACCAGGCTAACTGCCCGAGGGCATTCATATGCCTAGCCAGAATGTGTCAGCTTTTGCCACCCCTTTGATTAATTAACTGTCCCTCTGTCAAGCAGAGCCAATGGTGGGATCCCTAGGGTGTATCTACTGTTTCCAGCCACTCTTCAAGGCTTTTCTTGAAGAGTGTCAGTGAGGGGCTATGCCTAATGTAGTTAGGAATTTTACTTTATATTCTCCCCTTTCACTTCTTATGTTATTAGTACAAGAGTACGTGAAGCTCAGTGGGTTTGCGTGCCACTGCCCTATGCTTAGCCTAGCTTATACATAGAAATCATCTAAATAGAAAAATTGGTAAAAGCAACGTTAATGTCAATAGTGTAATGGTTAGAGCATTTGCATAGTATCTATGCATTTGCGATTCAAATTCCAATAAAGTCAGAGATGTTTTTTATGTTAAAAAGTATACCTTAACCACAGTTTGCATATTTTGGTAGTAATCTTCAGTTTAATAAAATCTGAAACACCCATATAATCCCATGTGTGCCTGACAGTAAAGTCAACAGAGATTGTAATGTTATGTAAGCACATAGTGAGATGTTACTCACTTACGTATATATATCCTGAGTAGTTAGCGGATGCGACCGCGTTTGCACGCACAGGTTACACGCTTTTAAATTTCGTTTAACCATGTTTAACTGCCGCCTTAAAGTTGCACAATCACTTTTAAACATGCTTACAACTGCTTACAAGAGCCGTATTCTGGCCTAATAAAAGTTAAACCATTTCAGGTCTTGAACCCTGGACCATGCACACCATAGTCAATGGACTTACCACTAAGCTATCTGAGCTGTATACATGTTTCATGGGTTTCAGAATACACCTTTTACTACAGGCAATACACAGTACTGACAACAAATGGGAGAGTCACTTTGCGTACATATGTACAATACATTGTAATGTACTGCAGTTTGTAAATCAACATACACAAGTCTACATATGTATAACTGTTAAAAACGAATACTAAATATATATATATATATATATATATATATATATATATATATATATATATATATATATATACATACAGACACATCTATAGCCATATAGATAAATATCTATGAACACACTTCCTGACATAGAAGCAATCCAAAGGAATTGAAGTGTACACAAAACACATGCAGCTCTGGTATTATAACAATTAATATTAACTTAATTCACCATAGAAGGGACGGTTGTTGTGTATGTGGAGTTTGGGGTGGGGGAGGAAAGATGGGTATTGTAATGATGCATCATGGAGAGCCTGGGTTGGATGTTTAATAAGTGAACTGGAGGTGTATACATGGAGTATGGAGACAATAAAAAAGGACACAAAATCAGAACCATGCGCATCCCTAATACACCCTGTGAGGTCACATTGGAACACATAATTCTACAAACATATGAACATTAACATGTATTATACATATGTACACCAACTGACTGTCACTTTTGTTTTCAGTAGTGAGGAATGCTTGTAGTAAAAGGTATATTCTAAAACCCATAACACTTGTGCATATCTCAGATGCCTTAGTGGTAAAGTCAGTGACTGTGGTGTTCATGGCCCCAGGTTCAAGGGCTGTTTTATTTTTATGAGGGCCAGAATAAGTGCCGTTGGATGCAGGTTGATTAGGGCACTTTTAAGAAGTTTTAAGTTGGTGTTGCACGGTTTTGCGCGATGGTAAGCGTCACTTAAACACGGTTAAATGGATTAGTGCTTCACAGGTGTAACCTTCTCTTACCGTCATGCAGAACATGGGCAAACTAGCTTACAACTAATGTGCGTTAATAACCCTTTTCCTAGCAGTGCCTGCTCTGAGAAATAAAATAATAACCACTTCCAGGATTAAAACTCACAACCATGTACACCATCCTCAGAGTAACCTACCACTAAGCTACCTGAGATGTACCTAGGTCAGTTGTGTTTTCAGACAGGTTAAAATACAAAAGGGAAGATTGTGTGGAAATAGGACAGATTGCCATGTACCCAATGAAAGGTGTATGCTATATACACACACACATATATATATATATATATATATATATATATATATATTTTATATATATATATATATATATATATATATATGTATTATATATATATATATATATATATATTATATATATATATATATATATATATATATATATACAGATGTACATATGTATATATATATATATATATATATATATATATATATATATATATAAATAGATAGATAGGTACATGTCGATATATAGAGATATACATATATATAGCTATATAGATAGGTTAAAAACATCTACACATCTATGGCGGTACATATAAACGTATGCAATAATATATTACTGGTATATGAAGATGTATATTGATATATATATATATATATATATATATATATATATATATATATATACATACATGTGTGTATACAGCATCTGAAGTGTTCAAATCTGAGTATAGCATGGACCATAGCAATCACACATCCTACCCCCCCAAACAATATGAACATAACATATGAAGAGTTTATGCCAACACACTATTACAAATATGTCATATGGACATGAGCCAAATAGGGTTAGTCACCAACACAACTACAGTGACTGCAAATATCCATGACATAAATACACAGACATCCTCTATTTAGCAAACTTTTATTACATTCCGATGTGTGGCCAAAAGGATTCAAGGACTAACATTACCTGCATGCAATACAGGAAGCATTTAACAGTGCCTTAATGAATCAGCCTGCAATTACCATGGTATTAGTCCACTAAGGGATAGGTGTTCACATATGGAAAGAACCCCCAAACACATATAGAATATGTATAAAAGCAGTGTCTATACACCTGCTTCTGCTATGTACACCCACCAACATCTCCCCCACACCCAAACTAATTACACCAATACATACCGTCATACCATTACCAATTATTCACCCACTGTACACCTGCTGAAACCTTGACATACCTGGACAGAGTCACACTAACATGGCCCTATGTAAAACAGTTGCTGTTATACAATAGAACAGCTGCTGATTTGACAGAGTGTTTGAACAAATCATGTTTCAGAGGGTTGAAAAGTAATTACACCAGGATGTGTTACCAATTACTGATTATCAGCACAGTATGATACACATTAACACCAAACTAAAGATTTCTAGTGAGCACACTGTAAACCCCCTAACATGACATGCATAGCCATACAGTCTTGAGCTGGTCAAACAACCTGGCCAGACTGAAACATATGCAGAAGTATTAGGTACAGACAAACCCTGCACAAGTAGCAAGGTTCAGAAATATAACATCAATACTCACATGTAGACCAAAACTTCTAGACATTACACACAATATAGTTGAGTTTGTCTCAATACAATGCCCAATCGGAGTACTCAGTTATACTCCACTGTTGCCATGGTAATGGCTAATGGAGTAGCTACACAGCTGATGTGCATGTAATTAACTACTTTGGAACACCAATTGGTGATCAGGATAGCACATGGTACTGATCTATAACTATAAAAGGATGGCGTGTCACACATTCAAACCATCTGTATATACCTGCAGAACATTACAAAATACCCCAAAATTAAATAAAACAAAGACCAAAATAAACAAAATACCACTCAATAAAACCTCCAGTAACCAATAAGGTATGTATACATTGTAGTATGTCTGTGTATGTAGTACCTGTTCTGTAATAATTACAGTGTAATCAATGCATATAGTGGAAATAGCTATCTTGTAGTAATGTATTGTTGAGCATTAGTTATGCCTGTAGTATTCTATGTGTGTACTGCCATAGGTCACAAGGCAAACTCCTCATACACCACAAGGGATGATATATTTGGGTTTGGAATTCATTAATTCTTTTCCAGCCACTGTCTGTGTCAGGGTTGGTCCAACAAGTATGTGCTATAACAGGGGATGGTATATGTTGATATATTGTAACAGTAGACATATATCTAGGTGTATTAGTGAGATGAACATGTCAAAGATGGGCTTACTTTGCAAATATGATTTGCATTGTGGGATAATGTGCCAATAACTGTGTAATGTGCAATATCCTTGGCAGATCTGTCCCATCTGTATTCCATCTTACATAGCATTTCTGTTATGTTATGCAAACATTAATTATGTCTGTTGGCAATTACAACACTCAATAACAGGATACACATGAATTGTATTCATCTGACAGTTTAGCAGCATGATAGCAAAGACAATTGGAAGAGCTAGGTAACTATCCATGCACATAAGACATGTAATATCCACCTCTCTAGTATCGTTTGCAAGCAATAACAGCTGTGCATGTATACATGTTATACAAATGTGTTGTGACCCTTGTTACAGTGCTGGGACAAATGGTGGCTATGTGCACACCTACATAGAGTGGATATTGAGAGTAGAGACCCACTGGTTGAACATTAATGTTTGTGTAGCCTAACCTCTCATTGCCAATCTAACAGCTGATTCCAAATACTGTATGAAAGGTTGTGCACAGTAGAGCTAATGAAACAAGTTGCATATCATCTTTAACTCCAGTGTAACATCTGCAGTAGGAGTGCAGGATGTAGGAGACTGCTGCTCATGTGTAATAGCTGCTTCATGGGTGATGGCTTACACTATCTGATTATATCCTGCTCATGTTGATAATGGCAGCAGAGTCTATTGATACTTGACTCTGTTTGGGGAGTGGCTGTCCATGCCCAACAGTCCTCATGGTTCTGGTGGATATGTGTGTGTGGGTCTCCTTGACTTCATCGACACGCCGAAACACTGACGCTAAGAAGACCGACACGAGAAGACTGACGAGACAGATGATCGACAATGCGAAATCCCGACAGCCGAAACACCGACATGGGCAACGTGTGAGCACGAGCGGACAGGTAAATGTGTGCTAGTGAGGGATTTATGGTTAGGGAGCGGACAGGTAAGTGTGTGCTAGTGAGGGATTTAGCATTAGGGAGCGGACAGGTAAGTGTGTGCTAGTGAGGGATTTAGCATTAGGGAGCGGACAGGTAAGTGTCCGATAGTGAGGGATTTAGTGTTAGGGAGTGGACAGGTAAGTGTGAGATAGTGTAGAATTTAGGGTTAGGGTGCGGGAAAGGTGATTGTGCAGTAATGATGGACTTTAGGTGTAGTGGCGGGTTAAGTGAGTTAGGGTTAGGGTGCGGGTAGGGTAGGTGTGCGATAGTGATGGAATGTAGGTTTAGTGGCGGGTTAAGTGAGTTAGGGTTAGGGTGCTGGTAGGGTAAGTGTGCGGTAGTGTCGGACCTTAGGGTTAGGGTTTGGGTTAGGGTTAGTGCATGTATAGTTGTGTGTTATGTGTAGTTTACGTTTTGTGTGTCTGTGTTTTGGGTGTCGGTGTTATGGTGTTCGGTTTTGTGAGTTGTCGGTTTTGTACGTTTTCGGTTCTTTGGTGTTGTTGTTTTGAGTGTTGGGTTTGTGGTGTGTCGGTGTTGTGATAGGGATCCGTGTGTGTATACCCAGAAAAGGATACAGACCTGTTGACACTTGCATCATCTGTAATCAACTATAAGGATGTGATATGCTCCTCATATGAGGATTGCTGCTAAAGTTAGCTACTATGTTTCTGTAATAGCCAGTGTTTACATGTCCATAACTCAGATATGTACTTGTGAGCATCCCCGTCTAAAACATCTTCATAAGCAATAAGTAAACTAAATACAGTACTTGGTACTTGTAGTACTGAATGCTTATACAGGCATGTCCACTAGTCAGCTACTGTTTAGTAATGTCAACTTTGTGTATGTGGCCATCCTGGGGGAATGTAATCTATATGCCATGTACACTGCCAAACCCACCTAACACTACACCCCACACATTGTCTGGAATGCAGCTGCAGAGGCATGCTGGAAGGCAGTCCAGTCTACAGCCATGACTGGACTGGACAGTCATGCGGCATAGGTTAACACATGCATCTCATCACCACACTCAACACATACCCTTACCAGAACACAATAAGGACACCCACACATACCACCAGAAAGCACACACATTCACAGAGGCTTCCAAGTATCTGGCCAAGCAAGGGACCTACCAAGCTGGAATAGTCAGACAACAAAGTACACAAACTGTATGACATAGGTTGCAAAACTGTGCCACTCCTCAGAGCACGTGGCCAGAAACATGCCCAACAGTACTCATATGTGAATGCACTATTTCACACACCAAGCTATATGAGGGCAAACATACTGTCATCTGCCTGTTTGCCATGATTAGCCACATACCCATACACTCAGACCACCTTTCAAACTGTACACATGGCTCTGGCATATTCCATGTTGTTGTGCAGGACCTGGGATGCCGTAGCCTGGACTGCATGGAAACACACATGTAAGAACTGTCAGGTCTTGTAGCCCATGCAGGTCTGTCCCAAGGCCTGGGTAGCAGTCTGCCATTGCCCAGAATGATACTGCAGTACAGGGACAAAAGGATTGTATTCCCCAATTGTCTAATGTACTGGTATAATCCAAAGGGTATCCAGTATCTCTCTGCCTGGGATAACATGGTTGACAGACCATGATGCTTTGCCAGGCAGAGCCTGCACCTGTCACCCCTGGGAATCTGGATACTGGCTAGGGCTCACACTTCTCCTATAGTGCCTTCATCATGAAAGGTTTAAGTGACCATTACACTGCTGTAACAGGGACAGCCAATCGATAAACTGTGTGTCCAGCTACTCAATGATACATTTTGGAAACTCAATATGGACTCACATACATCAGTCCTTAACATGGATAACATATCTGTGCAGTGACTGAGATATGATTCAAGGCTCCAGAGAGCACCCATGCATGACCATGTTATAACACATACCTCACCTCTTGGCCATTATCCTTTAGTGGAACACACAGGCCACAGGTGTGTCCATATTCCTGAAGGATATGTACACCCCCAGGCTAGTTGCACTTGCATAACATCAGATGCATTATGCTAAGCAACTACTTCTGTGCCAAAGTGGAAGTCAAATTGCACCTTGCTACAGATCACCCACCATGCCTCTGAATTATCAACCGTCATATTGTGCTGCAATGGGAAATAATAGGTTTGAGACAGAAAACCATAATAATGGCTACTCTCAACTGTCCCACTATTAACTGGGAAGACTCCTCATGTACCAATGCCTGTGCTCAATGCACGTTTGATTTCATCACCACAATGACCTGAATCACCATAGTCACACAAACAGGGCTAACAGTATGCTGCACAGTCAGTCTCCAAAGCCAATGTTATGCTTCTTAAGACAGAAGTGGTGAATGTCATGGCACCCATGCAGATGGACAATGCATGTGCATATGCTGAATCCTACACAAATGCACTTTAAGCACTCACATTAGTGCAGTGATTGTGCTATTGAAACAGAACCAAGATTCAACCAAACACAAACAGGAAGGCAAACTGGTGGTACCATGCCATAAACTGTTCCACAGAAGGTAGAAACTGTTGCAAGAGTGAACACACATGTGGAAGTGATCCCTGGTCAGCCTCAGTAAGATTTAGATGCACTATATAAGACCACACAAAGCCACTGTGAAACTAATTGGCCACATATTATGAAGCCAACCACAGAGCATTCTATAGCTGTGTCATGAATCATAATAGCAACAACAAAACCTGCCCTGCTTCACAGCACTGTGGCATGAGAAGTACTGCACCTACAGGAATAGCACTTGTTCATCCAGATAGGGTCTGTGATAACTTAAACCCACTCTCACCCCCCCAACAGGTACATATATTTATATATTAATGTACACTACAGAGTCCCTGTAATAACAGCTACGCAGGTACAAGCTGCACTCTCTAAAGCCATACATACAGCTTGCATGGGACTTGTCAACATCACAGGGTGTGTTTTACACAAACATCAGAACAATTAGCTCTCCACCTACACATCATGTTCAATCATTGTGTACACACTGAATGGTGCACAGCAACAGTTATCACACCCCACAAAGGGGAAGACACCACTGATAATGCGAAATAATGCACTACTACCCTGCTGAGTCTGGTCTGTAAGGCCATGAACCTTAATCAACGTATTTGATATAGATGATAGTAAGGTTGATTCACACAGCATATCTCGACCTTGCCAGGTCTTAGGACATCATCACCCATACTGGGTTCCAGCTACACTCAGTAAACTAGGTGTATATACCTATGTCACATAACTGGTTGGCAAGTGGACCGCTGACAGAACCAACACTACAGAAGGTGTCTGACTAATACACGCACAGCAAACTAGTGCCAACTACAGTAATATAGGGTTCAGTCCTGGTACTCCTTCTCTTTGTTATCTAAATCTATAGCACACAGACTAACACAGAAGCCATCTGCCTATTGAAGTTTGCAAATGACTATGAACTTTCCTCTGATAGTCACTTCACTACACCAGTCAGGTAGTTGTAAGTGACACCCCTAGTCATGACAGAGTGCCATCCATGAATATAGAGATCATTGCTCACCCATACTCAACACTCAATTGACCCATAATAGTTCACATATTTCCTTTAAGTGTTATTGGCCATGTTCAGATGGCCTACACTGGCCTTCCCAAACCCTAGCTCCACTATGCAGCATGATGCCTATCTTGAATAAAGCCATGTCCAACCCAGAGATGTTGGACATGCTACACTTACACATCCTGATTTCAAACAAACACATACATCATGGACATCCACCTGTCTAGTACAAGGATCATAACATGTCTGACAGATCCCTGTCCCAAGCACATTACATACTCCTGCCATACTATGCATCCCTGTCCAGTATAGCTGCAAATTGCCCCTCTTTGAGACATGGTGTGATGACCGCATGGCAAATATATCAGTAAACCTGTGAATCAGTTCTGTGGCACTGCTCGAAATGGCCACTGAAAGTTACCTGTTTGTTGGCTACAGCTAGGTAACCTTTCAGCCTATCCTCATACATGGCCGAGGGCATATAGTCTACTAGCTCACTATGACCATACATGCTATAGATGATATCCAACCCTGCAAATACCATCAAGCTAGCCATTGTCCCATGTGTTTCACATGTGCAAAACAGGTAATACATGGCAGGATGCTATACTGCTGTACAGTGCCATGTAGATGTATATGGCAAAACACATACATGTACAACTTGTTGTGAGCAAGTCTGCAGGGTCACAGGTCATGTCCCTTAATGCTGTGTATGACTATATATGTGACATATACACAGCATTAAGGTCTCTTGCATTAATGTCAACACATCCAGTCATGTGCTAATAGGTAAAGACACCAGTACAGGCAAACAGACATGCCCACATCAAGACAACATCCACATAGAGTATGAGCAATGTCATCACTTGACACACACATATATGGTGATAACATGAAATCACCAGTATGTGTCAAATGTGTGTGAGTTAAACATGTCAGTGGTGATAGTGTCATGTAGATTTGAAAAGCTATATTTGTAATTATGATAAATGTGATACACATGTATGTGCAGCTGTACGTCTGTAGTTCTCTGTGAGTTACTCTGACCTGTCACCATCGTCTGCCAGGTATGCCATGTGCCAGGCTGCCACCGTACAGATGCATGGAGGATGAGGTCCTCATTCCATACCTTCTTGACAACCATGAGACACTTTTCAGACATGCCACAGGATTCACAGCACCGGGATGCCCAGTGGGAGGAACTTTGCAGGACGGTAAATGATGTTGGTGGCCACATTCACACCTATCAGCAGGTGTGCCGACACTGCACTGACTTAAATAGATGGGCGAAACAGCGTACAAATGCAGTCGTCAGGGAGGAGGTTGCAACAGGTGGGGGCGCCACTCACCCAGCCCCCACTCACACGTACTGAGGAGCACCTGGCCAACCTGGGGACACCTGCAGAACTCCATCCACAAGCTTCAGCTGGTATTGCGGAGGTGGGTGTCTCACAACCAATGAGCCAGGAGTTGGCCGGTAAGTCACTACTGCACATATAACACAAGTATATTTAATATAGATACATATGTCACTGTACAATATTTAACTTAACATTATATGCAAGGCATGTGTGTACACAAGCCACATACTATAGTTTGCTACTCTGTGTACGCACGGATGTGCATACTGCATAGCATAGTCTATTGTACTGGCTTATGTGCCAATATGCACATTGCATCACACAGGTGTGGATAATGATCATACTGCTCTGACACTCCTATTTAGGTACCACTGGCATTTCGCAGCAGCGGCAGCCTGTTGCTGGTGAGTTTGTTTTACTTATCAGGCTTGATAATGCACAGATCATATTAGATGCATGCTATCTGCCATGTGGCCATTTAACACACATACACATAATGTATGGTGATCCTGTTAATATATACAGGTCAGACCTGCAATGAATCACAGTGGTTACCCATGTGGAATATTTAAAGACCTTATGAAACACCTACACTAAACCTTACAAACTGTCATTGCCAGATGTGTGGACAGCTGTAAATACAATGGTGGAGGCGTGGTTCTGTGTAGGGACATGTACTACAGATCAGCATCAAACATGTGGGGAATACAAACAATACTATACAGAGAGCTTATGTGTGTGCACACTCTATATGTTTAGGAGCTGGATTATGACAAACCGACAGGAGTCACCCTTGGGGAGTATACCCTTGCTATGAATGTCACACAATGTCATCTGCTATCTGACATGTCCATAACATTTTGTGGGCTGACTGCAACACTGGTTAACTATCCTGCAAAACATGATATCCCACATCCCAAACAGACCACCCTTTGTCTGCATAAATCTGTCCTCAGTGGAGCATATGGCATCTATGGGTGTATGTCATATGGGACAACACTGACATATGAAATAGATGCCCATCACAACCATTGGACAAAACATGTTTACACATAGCCATGGAGGATGACCAGAGACATGAAGCAGCACACACAGTAGAAGGGATGTACATGTGTGTTCACCATGTTGTACGCTCGACACAATGCAACTATGGCCTTTGTGTAGTGATTATACTGTATTGGTGACACACTAAATGTCATACAGGGCTGTGCACACCTTGTGTAGGCATGACATCAAAGCACCACAAAACATGTCTTGAACATTTTGAAGAGTGTGTCATGACATGAAAGCTTTAACCTATACAGTATCCAAATACATACATGTGTTGCACAACATACACATACAACCACAGCAGACCACGGTTACAGTACATTCTCCTTGCTGGTTTCGGACATCCCTGTCATGGTTGCTCCTCATATGTGTGAAGTACACAGATGGCATGTGGAACATGGTGCACTGCAAAGTTACCCATGTCTGGGCATAGTTGTCAGGCATCCGCAATATGATTGCAGATGTGCAGGGGTGGCATCTGTATACCCTTCAATGACCTGTGTCACACATTCCACATTAGGGTTTAGTGTGTATACACCTCAGTGATGTGGGTCACATTCCACATTAGATATGTATTGTATCTGAACACAGTCATGGCTATGAATCGTGTCTGTAACTCACACTGTATAGCAATAGTGAAGCCACATGATGCCCTGCAATGGCTATGCACATCAGCTCAATGTGCAGTATGTCACTGTATATCTGTAGGGCGGACTGACAACATTGTGTCAGCTGAAGGTCCATACTAATATAACACGCCACTGCATTGGGTCACCAGTACCACACTGTCTATTTAAAGGGACACCATTGTGTTAAACATGTATGCATGTCAGTCATCACTTCAGCAGAAGACATGTCATACTACATGTGATTGGCAAGGTCATATGCCACACATCAGGTCGGTGTACTTTTAACCTGTGCTGGTCTGTGGCACCATTGCAAAGTAGGGACAGTCATGTCAAACATGTTTGCAGCCACATGCACATTGTCTGTAGACTCAGCTCAGGGGTAAGCAGAATAATGTTGAACAGACATGCACTGTTTATGGGGAGATATGCAAGCTAGGGCTCTGGCAAACATAGTATTCACTCAACATACCCTTCTGCTCATGTCCTCCTCACACATAGGGGCAGTGACCAATACAAAGCATCACTCTCAGATGTACCCAGGTCAGCAATGGTCTGTTATGATGTGGGGTATGGTGCACAAAACATGGCAGTGTGGTGCAACAGTACATAGTGTATGCATTGTGTTGCAGGTTTGGGGCATAACCTACTAACACAAATTGTGCAACACAGGGATGTATGCTAACTACTACTATAATTGCATATGCTGCATGCCTTCTGCCATAACACATGCATGCTGTTGTGTGCAACTCAGGGATGTATGATAACTACCACTATAATTGTCTAAGTTGAATGCCTACTGCCATATCACATGTATGTTGCATGCTGTTGCTTGCCATATCATGTGTCTTGTCTGTGTCTGTCTGTGTCTGACTGTGTGTCTGCCTGTGTGTCTGTCTCGGTGTGTCTGTCTCTGTGTGTCTGTACTGTGCTGTATAACTGGTAATGTACAGTTCTAGTCTGCCCCTCACAGGTGTTGATATAGGTGTGTTGGTCTCCTGTGGTCCACCTGCTGTTAGTGTCCCCACAGACTCTAGCAGTGATGATGAAAGTATGATTGAGGCACGGGCAGGGTTGTTAGGGACTGAATCTGTGCCATTGATTGGCATTCCACCTGTATCCCCCTCATCCCTGCACACGGTTGTCATGCCTACACATACCCCATCACCAGTTGCCATAGTGGAAGGACAGGTGGTGGGTGGTAGCATGGAACAGGAAAGTGTGGAGACTATGGAAGGGGTGTCTGCACACCATGATCCCAGCCAACTGACTGGCGATATCCCACACAGGCATGTGCCCAGGGCTGCTTGTAGGGGGGCTTCTGGCCAACATGCCCCTGCAAGGCATAGCACGTTAGCTGGTGTCACCAGATGCAAATTACAGGCTGTAATGGAGGCACAGGCATGTTTTGAATAGCACAACAGAAAAGGTCTGAGGCTTCAGAGGGCTGCTGTCCATTCTTTACCTGACAACATCCAGGCAATTGCAAATGCTCACCATCAGCTTGCAGATGTTTTGGATGGATGATTGTGTGACATGGTGGGAGTCCTTGACCATGGCATGTTGATCCTTGAGCATGGAATGTCTGTGCTAAAACATCAGGTGTGAGTAAGGCATCATGCATGTGGACGTAGGCCAACTACACCAACTGTTGAAGGTGTATGTGAACATGCTACTTCACATGTCCGCTCCCATAGTGGCGGTAGCAGCAGGAGTGCAGCCGGTGCTGTGCTGTCCACACCAGGACACAGCAGGCCACATGGTCCTGGATGGTTCCAACAGGGACATGGTTCCAGTGTACATGTGTCATCAGACAGTACCCAATCTGGACCTCTGCCTGGTAGTGGCCATGCAAGTCCTGGCAGGCGCAGATCATGTGGCCATGGCCAGACACTGTGAACTGTACAACCTGCCTTGTACAGTCTGTAGTTGTCAATAATACCCCTGTGTAGGCCAGCCACATGCCAGACCAGTGTGCATATATACACACACACACATACACACCAGAAACAAATGTAGAGCACCTCAACACACACATGCATAACATCCACACATGCCCAATGAGATAAAAGGCCTTAACCCACACACATGATGACATCCAGTGGTGCAGCCCAGGCCTCTGGCAAACATTATCACCCTGTGCATTTGATGATGCCTGTGCCACATCCCTGTCATCCATATCATCGGTGCAGGGACATGGTCATATGGTCTGATGCACAGGATGAACATACTAGGAAGATGATTGTAGATTACCTTTGTTGAGTAGTGTTGACAGGCAGCAGACATACCATGTACTAGAGTTTTAGAATGCATTTTGTACTGTTGACAGTATGTATCATGTGTACCACCAGTAACTGCATGTTGATCTTGATGTTCTGCCTTCCTCTTGCTGGTGTTATTGCATGTGCCAAACATGTGCATACAGACTACAAGGGGGAATGTCAGTGTTTTCAGTTAGTGTCCCATATGTAACGTTAGATTACTCACAGGTCTGTATGACAATACCTGCATGCACTTCGTAGCTTCCACATCACAGTTATAATCTCCCACGTTTCAAACATGTTTACTGATATAATGGCCCAAGAGCATGATAGCTGTATAGTAAGCTACTGTAGCCAGAGCCTCACATCCATACTGGGTGTCATCACAGGTATAGTTACCTGGAGCGGGGAGGAAGTAAAAGAGTGGTTCAGCAGATGATAAGTTGTTTTTTCTTTGGAAAGCAGTTATACCCACTCTCATGACAGGATGCAAACACACATATACACTCAAGGATTCACTGACACAGAAACACACACTCTGACGCACACAGTTGTTAGTGTTGGGATCAGAACCCCTGACCATATCATTATTATAGTACTACACAGTTACTAGATGCGCCACAGAGATTACACATTTGCAGGTAGTCAGAATGTCCTTCTATGACTGAGGACATCCACAAGGATACTAGATTGCGGTGAGTGTATGTGGGGAGGGGGTATATCAGTAAACTATGGTAAATCAAGCCTCACCCCAGGGCTTACACATTTACAGGCAGTTAGAATGCCCTTCTAAGATTGATGAATTCAACAGGGATACTAGATTGCAGTGAGTGGATGTGGGGAGGGGGTTTTATCTTTTGAGTATGGTAAAATACAGCCTCACTCCAGGGATCAGACAGCCATACACACACACACACACACACACACACACACACACACACACACACACAAACACACATACACTGTAACATTCATAAAGATATACACCTAAGTCACACACATACAGACACTTGACATGTGTGAGATTCACACCCCTTCCTATGTCTTGCTTTCTACACTTCACTCTGTACAGATGTCTACAACAGTGTACAGGAGAGTAAAAGACATTGGGGATGCATTTCCAACCATACATGACATATATGGACACACACACACCCACACTTGCCAGTACTGGGAACCAAACAGCTGCCTATCTGATGATAGGTATTACAGAGTTACAGCACTATCCCATGCACTACACAGCTTACTGACTTTTATCTTTGCCAACGGTGCTGACATATGCATGATATATGCACAGGGGAGGTGTTTCTGTTACAGGTGTCAAGAGGTTTGCCTTCAGTGTGACCCTTACTGCATTCTACTGTGTGTGTGTCTTCCCCTTCAATCAACAACACCAGAGCTTAGCAGTTACACAGGTTATTGCAGGAATGGTTGTAACACACCTGTGAGCTGTCTTCAGTAATCATTCATCTGCAAAGTAGCCCCACCACTTAGTAGTTATGTCCAAACATCTGTCCATACCTAAAGTACAGCCTACTGTACTTTAAGCATATCACCATATACACTAGGCAATGTTGAAGCTGCATTGCAACTGCATGCTGTACTAAGACAGCAGTCACCTTGAAACATCAGACACTCCACACACATGGAATCTAAACAGACATCAATACATGTACACATATACAGTCTCCATCAGTAAGTGGACTATCAGGTCAAGAGGATACATTCCACACCTTCCCCACACCATGTGTAAAACCTAGCTGAGCATTACACCATATTGGATGTTCTATTCATGTACCGGTAGGACACACAACCACCTTCACTGAGTAGCTAAGAGGACATTTACGCCAACAGCACATATCAGCAAGTGACACACACACAGCAATATTCCATGTCATGCTGCCACAAACTGTTAGTTGACAGTTCCACTGTGTTGCCAGGGCACTGTAATGGTCAACAGTGAGCACATCATATTTGCCACACACACACCTCATATTTGCCACACACACACACTGCATGATTACTGAAAGAGTGCCAACAATGTGCTCTGTTTGAGCTAGGCATTATACTTGTTCAAGCATGTGTGAGGTCTGTGGCTTATGAACATCTCACCCCAGCCCGTTATGTCTATTGTGTTAATAAGGTGCATGTCCAGACAGCACACAGCATGCATGGCTTGCAATTGTTGACGTGGGGTATATGTAGGAGCTGTGGGTCACACATGGTTGTGCATGTCATGGACATATCACCTGTTACTACTCAGGAACATACAGAGTCCTGTTATTTGTGTATGTTTGTAGGCATTGCATTTGGTGGACATGTCTAATGACATACGTGCCACATGGAGTGTTGTATGATATGATAGGTGTCATGGGTGACCAGTAGAGAGGGATTATTACCTCTGTCGACATAGATATCAAGCCTTATATACTGTTAGCATTCAGCAGCCATGGACCTATCTTCCATGTGCAAGTGTGTAATGAATGTAGCCACCTGTATGTACAAAGGACAACAACAGCTATGATATTTACATGTATAGTGTATGATTGTGGGATGTACATGTCCAGGTCAGGTATGTCTAGGTCGTATCCAACCGTGAGGGTGTTGTTTACTGGTGTATAGCAACAGTCAACTGTGTTACTGCTGACAACATCCAATGGACCTGGTATGTGTACAAGTGACCTGGTTAGAAACAGTGGTATTATTGAATTGCATAACACATTATGCAACTGTGTCAGTACATGGGTACTTTGCAGAGTTGATGTAGGGCTAGGTACAGTCCACCAGTCGAAGGTTATTTGCTGTTGTACCATACTATTTCATACCACATTTATGGATGTGTGTTGGTAGTTTGAGGTGGGGGATGTATATGAGGATACAAGCTAGAATGCAGCTTTTGCCACTGTCACCTGTACCTGACTCATCTGTGATGAATTATGTTGGAGTAGTAGTCTTTACTTGTGAGTAGCCTGTATGAATATGGGGACACCACCACCTGGAGAGGTCCGTTCCAGTGTTATAGCCCACATGTTTGGATCTGAGTTATATGGTGGTAGTGCTATTGTGCACTACAGAGCCTTCAGCCAGGTGTTCCTCACTGCACAGATGTTAGTATTCCCCATTGTAGGTTCTAGATCGAGCAAGTGGATTATGAAAGCCACACATCTAGCACTGGTTAGCATAAGCATCCAATGCAATTGTCTTGTAGGTGTCAGGGTGTTATTTCAACATTTGCCTTGGAATGGCACTATATGGGTAAATGCAACCTAGATATTATCCACACTCCCTTGAATGATGGCTGCATGTGATATGTCACAAAGGATTGTCTTCTTTCACTCATGTCATCCCGGAATGACAGACACTGGACAACGTCATAATTACAGCAGGACATTGGCTCATTGTATTGGTGAAGCAGTTGCCACATGTACCATGACATCACTGCGAGTGGCAGTATTCTGCTTGGTATCACATGCTACATCTAAGGTGATGGACAGCAGCAGACATTGTGTAGATGACCAATGTGAGATATACTTAGTGGAACAGTCCTGCTAATAATGACAACTACTAACATAGGCGGCCGAGGTCATCTTGGCACCTGCACCTCAGTACCATTAGACAATGGGGCTCACATATTATGTTTGCACATGCCACTGTTCCAACTATGATGACACTGTCCACAACCTGATATTAATGTATGCCTTTCAGGGCAGCTATGTGTGTGACACATGCTGTACTTTGCATCCACCTGTGTGTCCCAGTTAACCAAATGTCTGTCACTTCCACACATGCATGATTGTGCATGCTTCATATAAATATATATATATATATATATATATATATATATATATATATATATATATATATGGTAGTACTTCATGTACATGTATGCATGTGTATCACACAGCACAGACACAGATATATAATTTATGGGCCACATACAGGTATCTGTTAGTAAACCTGTATGATGTGCATATATACTGAGAGTTAAGATGTACATAGCTATAAACCTGTGTATTTACAATAGGAGTCCATTACAATGTGTTCTGTATGTATCACTGTATGAGCATGCCTGTATGTGGCCTTCTGTAGTTAAAATCAGAGTGCATCCAAAACAGCCCTGTGCTACAAAGTGTATGAGCATGCCCACTGTCACCTTGTGTAATTGGAGTCAATGCATCCAAGCAAGTCCTGTGATTCTAAGTGTATGAGCATGCCCACTGTAACCCTATATAGTGATAGTAGTAGTCAATTCCACAGATGGACATACTCCAGTACAGGGCTTGTTATGCTACAAATACACCTCTCAGGCCTACCTATGTCTTGCCTGCAGATGATGTGTCTTGTTTGTGCATACAGGTTGTAATGGAATCCTACTTTAAACACACAGGTTTGCAGCTATGTACATCTTAACTGTCAGCATCCCTGTTGATGTCCTCAATCTTAGAAAGGCATTCTAACTGCCGGGGAACGTGTAATCTCTGTGGCATGTCTCATAGCTGTGTAGTACTGTAATAGTGATAAGTAGATAGGCAGGAGTTCTGATCCCACTACTGGCAACTGTGTGCGTGTCGGCAAATCCCTGAGTGTGTATATTTGTGACTGCATCCTGTCATGAGAGTGGGTTTTACTGCTTTACAAAGAGAAACCACCTTTTGCACTGGCCTTTATCCATGTCATCTACTAAACCACCCTTTCCCCCCCTCCCCACTCCAAGTAATCATTCCTGTGATATCACCCTGCTCAGATGCAGAATCAGATTACCTGTTATTGTATGGGTTCTGTGCCACATCCCCCAACTGCTTACCACTCTACTAGTAACCTTTACATAGGCAAGACCTGTAAGCACAATACTGGCAAGTGTTTGTGTGTTTGTGTGTGTGACTACCCTGTAGCCAGGCATACACATGTGTTATGTCTTTTAACATGCTGCACACCGTAGTAGTCATCTGTGGTGAGTGGAGTCTACAGAATGTTACATAGGTAGGAATAGAAAAGAATAGACAGTCAAGAATTACTACTGTTGGGTATGTTATTTTCCTGTGCCACTGTTGAGCAGTGACACAGAAGTGATCCCTGGGGTGTATTTCCTTACCCATCATTCCTCCCCAAACTCCTCAATCCCTGGGGTATATTTCCTTACCCATCAGTCCCCACCTCAAACTCCACATACACAACAACCATCCCTTCTCTGGTGTACTAATTAAAATTTGAATGTTATAATACAAGAGTTGCCTGTGCTTTGTGTACACTTCAATTCCTTCAGAATCTTTCTGTGTCACAAAGGGTATTCAAAGATGTTTATATATATATATGGCTATACATGTGTCTGTGTATATACATATACATATATATATATATATATATATATATATATATATGTGTGTGTGTGTGTGTGTGTGTGTGTGTTTACACATCACAGAAATGCATATATATATATATATATATATATATATATATATATATATATATATATATATATATATATATTTAGTATGTATCTAAAACAGTTGTACATATGTTGACTTGTCTATGTTGTTTCACAAAGTACAGTACATTAAAAGTTACTGTACATATGTACACAAAGTGACTGCCCCATGTGTTTTCAGTACTGTGGAATACCTGTAGTAAACGGTGTATTCTAAAAACCATGAAACATGTAAAAAACTCAGATGGCATAGTGGTAAGTCCCGTAACTATGGCATGCATGGTCCAGGGTTTAAGACCTGCAAGGGTTGTTAGTAACTTTGTTTAGGCCAGAATGAGGTGGGTGTAAATGTGTTTTCACAACAGTAAGCAGCGGGTAAGCACATTTAAAAGAAATGTAAAACTCGTAGTACATTTGCAATGCCCTTCTTTGGTAATCCTGCTGATGTCATTCATTGTGAAATGCACCTTTGGGGAAAAAGTATGTCAGTAATGGCTGCGGTGTATACTATGACTGCATACTGCTGTAGTGTAATAAAGTAGTTAGGTAAGGGTTCAAATACCACCGATGACATGTGTGTGTGTGACTTGTATCCCCTGTAGTGGTGGTTGTAAGTGTGGGCAATGTGGAGGGGGTTTTGCATAGTTTGTATCTTGGCATACTCTATATCACGTCAACCATACAGGGATAACAGATGTACATTAGCTGTGCGGCTGGGGTGCAAAGCCATACCCATACATTTGACATCAAGGCCAGCCAATCACAGTTAGCAACTCCACTATTACCCAGAGCACACACTCAACCCATGTGTCATACGCACACACATGCCTAGGCAACAGCCAATATGTGGGTAGTACACTGCATATTGGCCACTGATAGTAACTATGTAGTGATAGCAGTGGGTTACAGGGGCATGTCACACTGGCCATCTGTCCAGCATGCACGTACATGCACACAGTTCACCTCCACCATGTTCCCCAATGGACACCTGCACCACCTATGGTGCCTTCACATGTGACTCACATACCATGCTTGACAACATGCTTACAACTGCTTTACAGTGCCTTAATCACTCTGCATCCATCAGCCCTTATTCTGCCTAGCAACAAAATAAACAACCTCTGGGAGGTTTGAACCAAGGACCATGCACACCATAGCCAAAGTGATTTACTTCTAAGCCACCTCAAATATACAGAACCCTGCTGTATTCACAAACATATCATCCGGCCCAGTCATTCAACAGTACAGATAATGTATTCCAACATGTAGATGTATGTGTGCGTGAAAATATATTAATGTCTGCAGAGATACAAATATATATATATATATATATATATATATATATATATATATATGTATATAGATATATATATAGATATATATATATAGATATATATATCCACATATGTGTGAGCAGATATGTATATCTATATAGGTATATACGGACATACATCTTTAGATAAGGTGGGAACATAGCAGAAACATATATGTCCACATGTACCATGAATGGGGTTGACAGGCACAAACAACATACGTCATGCACGAGTAGGTATTCCCCCCCACAGCCAAACATGTCTGCCCTGCAATACATTACCACCTGTTGCAGATCCCATAACCAGGACCTTACACAACAAGGCCACAAGATATTGACAGTACCCCTTTCCACCTGTATGATGTCAGACTGGTATCAGTAACATATCATGCAGTACAGTCAGGCTTATAATGTCTCCCATTTTGCAGTCATCTGTTACCTTTGTTAGCTAGAGTCCTGTACTGTTGGCCTGTACTACAGAGATGTAGATTTCAAACAACAGTGGTCCCAGGACTGAATCCTGAGGTACTCCACCTGTCAGTTGTCTGGGGATGGCTTTGGAGACAGTTACACCTACAGTTTGGTTCCTGTCCATAAGCCATGTGGCACACCATCGAGTGGATAGGGATGTATGGCCGGATTAGTATGTTAATCTATGTTTCCAGACTGGTGTATGGTACTGAAGGGCATGGCGAGGTCCACATAGGCATTGTGCACTGCCTTACCCTCTTCAACAGCTATGCAGACTGAGTAAAAAGCAGACAATCAGTTTCAGAAGGCAAGAGTGGCCCTCCATGAGCCCAATCTGTGTGGGCTCCAGTGTTTGAGGGTTGCCAATGTCTGTGTTCCAAACCTCCCTGATAATTCATTCCATGGCTATGCAGATCAGGCTCATCAGACTGAGGTGACAGTAGTTCCAGGGATCCAAGGTGGATCCCCCTTACGGAGTGGGATAACTGCAGCTGTGCACCACTCAGTGGGCACTAGGCCTGATGCGAGGTTATGATTACACATGACAGCGTGGTCCCATGGATGATGTATTCTTAGCTGTGGATAGTGCAGTTTCTGCCTGTGTGGCCATGATTACTTGCCAATGGAACTCTGTTCATATTGCCATGGGCCCTTTTGGGGGTGAGAGGGGGTGACTGTGACACTAAACAAATCTGCCACGATATTGGCACAATCCATGGGAGCAGTCTGTGTAATACCATTCTGTCGTAGCTCAGAGCACTTCTCAGCATTGCCAGTTAGATTCTGGACATAACTATAGAATGCTGTGTGGTTGTCTATGGAATCTGTGGTGATTTTAGTTACATAACCAGCTTTGGAGGATTCCATGAGGGATCTCATTATCTTACTGTGGCTGGTAAGGGAGTTGTTTGCATCCTTGGAGTATCCATTTTGCTTCAACAGTGTCTATCTTCTGTTGTATACTCTGTTAATGGCAGGATGCCACCAGACTGGCTTGCTTTTTTGGGAGATGAGCATTGTGTTTCCATGTGGGATGTCAGGAGTCATGCACAAGTGGATGTGCTCATACAGTACCTTCATGCAGGATTCATAAGTAGAACTGTCAGCTCCTGTCTCCATGGGTGTCACAAACATTGTCACTTCTGCCTTGAGTAGCATGAAGTTGGCATTGGAGAGGTCTTTTATGGACAACTGTATATACATTCCTTTCACATGTTCACTTTGATTAGCCTATGGTGGGATTACTGTGGTGAAACCCCAGTCTCGTGCACTGTTGTGATGGCTTAGAGGGTAGTTACTGTGACTATGATGTACAGGGTCCAGGGTTCATGACCTGCAAAGGTGAGTTATTTTGGTCCGGCCAGGACAGCAGTTAATGCATACAGACTAATTGTGGCAATTTAAGTTAGTCACACTCAATACAATATAAATGCCCTACGTTGGCAATCTTGCTGATGTCAATCACTAGGGAGTACACCTTTGGGGAAACAAGTACTCCAGCAATCTCTGTGGTGTGTGCTATAACAGTGTAATGTTGTAGTGTAATATAGAACATTTGGTAGGGGTTTTAGTCCCACACATGGGAGTTGGGGATGCTTTTGTGTCTGTTCCTATGCCTGTGTGGAGAGCACTGCATGTTTGGCTAGTCACACTCACTACAATTCATTAGCCCTACTTTGGCAATCCTGTTGATGTCACCCACCTAGATATACACCTCTGGGGATGCTGCAACACAGTAATCTCTGTAGTACATCCTGTAGCTGTGTAGTGTGGTAAAGTAGTTAGTTAGGTGTTCTAATCTCAGACCTGGCAACTGTGTGTGTGTGTGTGTGTGTGTGTGTGTGTGTGTGTGTGTGTGTGTGTGTGTGTGTGTGTGTGTTCATCTGTCTGTCTTTCCCTGAGTAGAGAACAATGCTTTTTAGCGTAGTCACACTCCATACAATTCACATACCCACAGTTGCCAAGGCATTCAGGATTAGGCTGCTGATGTCACCCACCTGGAAATACACATCTGGGAACCTTGTAGCCCAGTAATCTCTATAGCACATGCTATAACTGCGTAATGCTGTAGTGTGATGAACTAGTTAGGTAGGAGTTCTATTCCAAGACGTGGCAGGGGTGTGTGTTTCTCAGTCATATCCTGTGTGGAGGTGGCTGTGAGTGTCTCACAACTAGACTTGTTGAGGAGTGGGTCTTGTACTTTTAGTATATGGTGGCCATATTATATGTCACAATGTCCACCTGATGAGGATTACAGATTTCAATCATCCAAAAGACTGGGTTTACAAGCCATAATCTAGAAGCTAACTGAATGTGAGAAACTGTTGCTGGCTATTAGCACTGCTTCCCGACACGCAAACATGCTAACTAGTAATTATATATGCTTACTACTGTTTATTTATGCTTATACCTGTTTACTAGTGCCTTAATCATTATGACACTGACACTTCACTCCAGTTCACTTTTAATTGTTATTATGCAGGTTATACAGCAGATGGATGTCAAAATATGTTCATATACAGACTTCCACTGGAAAATGGTATGTGCTGCAGTGGGATTTGAATCGGGAATGTCTGTTCGTTAGGCGGATTCGCTAAGCACTACATTATTGCTGTGCTGCTTCATTTGCATATCTACGCATATACCCATGGATCCTAGTTCTCCAAATACCCACTCCGACACTTCACTGACACAGCAGTCATCCATTATCCAGTTGGAAACATGGTGTATTCATATCACTACACACTGGCCACTCCCTAGTCTTGTAGACCCATCCCATGGGTTGACTCATTCCACGTATCCTCAGACATCCCAACCTTTTAGTTCACAAACATTGGTGAAATGAGTGACCAATAGGGCACTATTCCCAATTTTTGGGTTGTCCCACCTGGGACACACGTCTTTATTTCAAGATTAGACTCTATACTTCATTACTTTGTTACTCCCATTAACAAGACACTACAATAAATTAATAACTATGACTATGTGATAACGCACACGTTACACATGAAAACTAATAATGTACGAGTTCGGCGAAATTATATTACAAATAAGACCGGTTTAGTTATAGGAGCTGACGTAGCCGGCAAATCACAGGAATGATTCCACTATTTCATAGTGAGAAAGTCCTCACATTTTATTTTTTTGAGAACAGCACTGACTTCAAACAAAATATACACTTCTGCATTTATGCAGATTCGTCCCTTCCCTCTATCTTCCCGTAACTCTAATGCTATAGTACTGCAATATACAACGGAAACAAAACAACAACTTATTTTGCATTGGAATTGTATATCCCAGCAAAATTCTGCCAAATGTCGCAAAGAAATGACAATGTGGGAGGATGGCATGATGGTTAAGGTGTTTACCTTACAAACACAAGGTGCAGGGTTTGATTCTCACATGGGGTAATTTACTATGCTTGAAATGGCCCACAAGGGTAGTTAGCCTACTATGAATATATATATGTAGATGACAAGCATTTCATGACAGTCTAAGTAAGGCCTGCACTGTTACAAATGCCATGCATTTTGCATGCTATTGAGTTGGAATATATAAGCCACAGTGCAGAGAAGAGGGTCACTGTCTTTTCTGTAATGCACTATACATAAATGTTTATTTATTTAACATCTGTTAACCGAGTATGCAGACTGCTCCAGTGAGTCAGGACTCCATTCAGTCATGACTTGAGCCTTAGAGGCCAAACAACACAACTAAACATACACGAGAATCATACCTCTTAACCTCTTAATGTAAGAAGTCTAGCCAAAGCCAAATATAATTGGGGGGACAAAGATTGGGACATATGGGATCAATTTAATAGCTCTGTTTGACAGAGGCTCAGCAAATCGATCAATGAGGCAGCATACGCCGACACACCTTGTCTAGGCTTATACATACCCTTGGACAGATAGCCTAGTACCTACCTATGAACCTATTACATTTATGGTTATGCACAACCTATTATTCTATCTAGTGTCATGGTTTGTAGGGGCACTTTCATGTTATTTATGTCTGCAAAAGGAATTAATGTGGTACAGGGAATTACTTCTACATATAGATGTATGTATGTGTGTATGCATATATACTTATAACGAACTCACTGACCTCCATGAGGCAGTTCAATTAGAACCAGGCCATCCAACCCTGACATGTCTGGATCCATAATTTCATACCCATGGTTCCTCCACCCCACCCGAGTTCAACATACATGCAAACCATCCGTTCTCCAGTTGCTATCACAGCCATAACACACCTCCACACATTGCCCTCTCCCCAGCGTTAGGGACCCTACACATATGTTGTCTCAACCCATGTATCATCAGGCTGTCCCACCATTTAGTCCTTGAACATACCTGCCCTTGCTTGTGTAATGGTCAGAAGTCCAATCAACCTAGCAATTTTTGGGTACTCCCACCAGGGACTACCCTGTAATTGTTTGTAAAGTAGACTTAGCAGATCGACAATGTTACTCCCACTGATAGTATCCTGCCTGTGGTTTGAGTAGCAGTGATTTGTTCACCCCTGCCCAGTTTGATATGACATAAGATGACAGCACTAAATAATACAGGAGTTGTTGTTGTTTTCCTTCTCATTCTTTTTGTATGCTTTATTGTCACAACGTTCATTATTCATATATATATATATATATATATATATATATATATATATATATATATATTATATCTGTGCATACACATGCACATACATCTACATAATTATATACATTTCCTATACTGTTGCATGACTGTGCTGGATGATATGTTTGTGATAACATCAGATTTATGTATATCTGCCATGGCTTAGTGGTGAATCACATTGGCTGTGGTGTGCAGGGTGCTGGGTTTGATCTTTGCAGAGGCCATTTATTTTGTTGCTGGGCAGAACATGGGCCATTGGATACAGAGTGATTAAAGCACATGTAAGCAGTTGTGAGCAGGTGTGTGTGGGTTTGCACTAACTTCCGATTACAGTTTCTTAAATTCAGTTAGCTTCTACCATGCTTAATGTGTGTAGGCACTGCTTACACCTGCGCAAACGCACTTAAACATGCTTACTAGTACTTATATATGTTTACTACTGCTTATTTGTGCTTACATCTGCTTACTAGTGCCTTATTCATTATGACACTACAACTTTAATTAAATGAAATTAGTTAAACATTTAATGTAGTACTCCAGTTCACATTTACGTTATTATGTAAGTTATACAGCAAAAAGATATAAAAATATGTTCATATACACATTCCACATGATATGTGCTGCAGTGGGACTCTAAACATGAAGGCCTGTTCATTAGGCAGATGCTCTAACCACTACACTACTGCCATTAACATTGATTCTGCATATTTTTTTCTATTTGGATGATTTTGACATGTAAGCTAGGCTAAGCAAAGGGCAGGAAGCACAGACATGCTGCACTTCGCTTACATTTTCAGTAATGAAGCAATACAAATGTAAAATAGGGACATGGGGAATTTAAATGTAATAGTTCTAGGGACAGGGGCTCAACATTCCACTATGTGCTTGTGTATTTACTACTTTGATTTATTTAATTGTTCCTGGACACTCTTGTATGCTTTGCATACATTTCAGTATCCACGGACACTGAATTAATGGCTTACTATTAGAGGTGGGCTCTAATAGTAAGCATTGTAGGTTGTGCAACCATGGGGGCATGTTTAAGCCTCCGTGCCACACTCAAACACGCCCCCTGCACTCGCACACATTTTATTTGCACGTAGAGGGTGCAGCAGAGCACCCTCATAAATATTCATATGGTGCTGCTGCACCATTTCTAAGGAGGATGCTAGGGGCAAGGTTAAAACCGTCCTTGCACCGAGCTTAATGAATCTCGGTGAATGTCTTTTTAAGGTACATGTGTCTGTAATTTAACCAGAATAACATTTGTGTCCTATATGTACAACACTGTATAACAGATTACCTGTGCTTATTACACTTTATAAAAAGGTTATGAACCAGTACCAATATTAACATTTTGCCTATGTAAATTACTCACATTTCCACAACATTCACTATAAAAACCTCATAACTGATTACAAATTCTCATCTAATCTCTCTCACAGTCTAGAAGCTTGTGGAAACAGCCTGCATAGAGTTTGGCTATTTACATTCATATTCATTATCTACAAGGCTGAATTATAAATCAGACTGCTAATGTCTGTATTTTATGCAAAAATATAAGTTATCTTAATAAATTGCATGTGTTTTTCAACTTATTCCCCTATTCATAACATAAGACACGTATCTGAGTCTTCTAACTAATAAAGTGGTGCTACAGCATTGTCTAGTATGAACAAATGTTTTAATTAAGACTAATACTCATTAAAGACTTCAGAATTATATTAAACAAATCAGTGTACCAGGTACAGAGGGAATAAAACATTCAGTAGTTATGTTGAAAACATTTAACATAAATTTCCACTCAACTATTAAGTGTACATTTGTGTTGTATTATCTAGTAAGAATAAATGTTTCAGTTAGGAATAATGCTAATTAAAAACTTCAGAATTACATTTAAAAAAATCAGTGTACCAGCTACAGAGAGACTACAACACTCAGTAGTAATGTTGAAAACATTTATAAATTTCCATTCAACTACTAAATGTACATTTGTAAATTGTATTTTAGGCTTAATGAGAGCACTTCTATGTGTCCCACATCAAATACATACCCTTTGTGCATTTCACTTGTTCCCCCTTCAGTAATTAAACATATTTTACAAGTATATATAGCTAAAATAAGCCATTCAGAAGTCTAATGAATTACTATTGTATCAAATTGCACTACTTACAGTTTGTCTTTAATACTGGAAAATATCATTTTAAAAGCTAGAGCACCCACTTTATTAGTTAGAAGACTCAGATATGTGTCTTATGTTGTGAATAGGGGAATAGGTTATGTAACACCATTACATAAAGGGGGCAGCTCTCTTGAACTCAATAACTACCGACCAATAGCCATATTACCACCCTTAGCAAAAATCCTAGAAAAAGCTGTCCACATGCAATTAATGAAGTACCTTCTAGATAACCAACTTCTAGCCCCACAGCAACATGGTTTTAGACCCTTACACAGCACATCTACCACCCTTACATCATTCACTAACACCGTTAATAACCTTAGAAACAATGGATTACTTGTGTCTGCTGCACTCTTAGATCTTTTTTAAGCCTTTGACATGGTTAATCACCAAAAATTGATTAACTCTCTGTCCACCCTAAACCTCCCCCCCCCCCTCAGCTATCTCATGGATCAAGAGCTTTCTAGATGGCAGACAGCAAGCAGTAAAATGGCAAAACCAACTCTCTCCCCTACTACCTGTAACCTTAGGAGTTTTCCCAAGGCTCCATCCTTGGGCCTTTGCTCTTTACCCTGTTTACTAACCAACTGCCAGCCAATATTCCCAATGCATCAGTAGCCCAATACGCAGACGATACCACCATAATATGAGCAGCCAACAGCCTTAATCTTCTCCACTCCCAAACACAAGAATGTTTCTCTTTAGCTGAAGCCTGGATCACTAATCACAGCCTCATTCTCAATCCCGCTAAAACCAAACTTCTTACCTTTAGCCCCCACAGAAATGCACCACCCTCGTATAACCTCACAATATCTTCACAAAACAACACCACCATCTCCACCACCAATCAAGCCAAACTATTAGGTGTGGAAATTGACAGTCACCTAAGATTTGACATACACATCTCCCAAACCATAAAAAAGTACATAAAAAATTAGGGCTACTCTATCGGAACAAAAAATTCCTCTATAACCACTCCAAAATCACTATAGTCAGGACACACCTATTATCCACATTACTTTATGCATCCCCCATGCTGATCAACCTCTGCAAAACAGACCTAAACAAACTTGTCAACTGTTATAACAAGATAGCTAGATTTGCCACAGAATCCCCCCCAAGAACACACCATTGTGACAGCCTTATTAAACTACAATGGCTAGAATTCTCACTAGTACTCCAGTACAACCAGTTAACACCCATAAATTGCTCTACCACTCAGAAAAAAAACATCCTTTCAACAACTTATTCAACCCTATAACCCCACCAGATCCTTAAGGTCAAGTACCCAACACCTCCTTAAGGTAACCAGGATTAACAATGAGGCAGGAAAATCCATCTATAGTCATTGCATCTCCAAATCCTGGAACTCTCTCCTTGCCCAAATTACAGCTACAAACTCACTAACCCAATTTAAGAAACTGCTCAAAACATATTTCTCCAATAACAGACTATGCTCCTGTAATACCCCAATATAACTGTACATTTTGTTACTAAATGTATGGTTATAGTCATTTGCTATCTATAAAAACTGTATTATGAGTAATTAACTATGTCTATGTATAAAACAAACGCCTGGATTGTCATCGATGTCTAAATAAATTACATGTATGTCTTTAATGCAGCTCTTATTGTTTTATCATTTACTGTAATGTTGTTCATGGAGCTTTTCTCCCCGGGCCTCCACTGAAAATGGACTTGTATCCAGTTGGACTCCCCCAGTTAACAAATGTAAAACAAATAAATAAATAAAGGTCCAGTTTAGCAATCCTTTTCTATGTTCTGTAAGCTTCTTGCTTCTGAGGGGATAGAGGTCATGTTGCACTTCCTGTCTGACTCAGGAACTTTTCCAGAGTGAAGCAGAGGCACACACAATCTTGAGGCAAGCTGAAAACATGCTTTAAACTCTTCTGAAGTAATCCATCAGGAAAATAGACTGAAAGGAAAGTCTATAAATACAGAAGGCTTATGGACACATTGTGAAGGCCACATTTAAACTGAAAAAAATGTTTTTTTAACATCAAATAAGCAGGGGAAAGTTATACAACCTTAATAACATCACTAGAAAGAAAAGGGCATTAAAAATACATCAGTGCATGCATTTTAACTATACCCCCCATTGTCAGTAGCAGTTTATGTAAATACCCATGTTAAATATTAAAAATTAAAACAGTAAAGAGTTTTAACATTCCCTTCTACACACATACATTTTCCAACAGTCAAACCACCCCAAACCAGACCTATTCTATTAAAGTTACTCAGTTACTAAATTATTGTTGAAAAGAAAAGAGTGAGAAGACAGAAAATAAAGGAAAATGAGTAAACTTAAAACTGCTTGAGTATAATATTTCCCTTTAGATTCATAATAGTTTAGTTAAAATAAGCTTATTACTATATACTTTACTCCCTGTAGTGGAAAAAACTGCAATATTACAGTAACAAGGAGACTAATACTTGTAAACTGAAATTAAGGTAAGGAAATAGAGAAGTATCACCTTTAGGTAATTTCATTTAAAATATGTTTCAGAAACGCCCTATTTTAAGACAAATAAAATATAAATAACTAATAGGTAGTTTTGTTTGTCTCTGAGCTTTTTTGCTGTCCTTAACTGTCCAATCATTCATTGTAGCCTGTCATTTTAAAGTTACACTCAGGTCCATATCATCAATAGGATTAAGTAAATTATTTTTTCTGGATGAAGGAAACTGCAACTTCTAAAGAATCAGTTTTTCCCCTCTAGCAAGAATAATCTTAGTGTTTCAGGATAGATTAGGTGAGTTTTTATTCCATATTTCTTCAGTGATTTTAACAAAGCTTTTGCAAGCTTTTCTTTTTGAAACCATCAGAGAGGAATAGTCATTGTCAAATCTAATGAAAGAATCACCATGTTTTATGGGTGAAGCAGACCAGGTTGTTTTCAAATCTAGATCCTTGTCTTGACTAGGAATACATTTGACTATTATAGATCTTGTATTTGAAAGTTTTTGCTTAATGTCACTACAGTCAATGATCATGAGCCATCTCTATGAGGAATTATATAATCCAGTGTATGCCAATAAAGCTTTCTCACACATACTTGTGATTCATAGTCAATTTTCCACACCATTTGCAGATTTGATGTAAAAGGCAGAGTCATGCCTATTATATCTACTTTGCAATCCATAAACTTGCTGTTATCTTAGATGTTTACATTGCTGACCCTATACAATGATTTAAGTTATCCATTCTCTGCCTTGATCCCTTGTTCTGTATCATTACTGCACATAAAATGCCGCAGTCGTACACAAAAACTTTTGATATAATTATCAGTCAAACAAAACAACAATGAAAGCATGCCTACAATCCTCAGAAAAAAAGTTATATGACACAAACCCCCCATAATTATACACACATGAAGAGTCCAGTCATGTAAAGTTGTGATGAAGTAATGTTCACACTGTTATGAATACATTCACAATAGTAAAGAAAGTTTGTTAACACATCTGTCCTTTCTTTAGCCCCTGCCACATTCCTTGTAATCGTAATACTGTCAATTCTCATTTATCAGTGATACTCAGAAATCTTCCAGTAAAGGAATGTGGATGGTGTATAAATGATATGTGGCGTTTTTTGATATATAAAGGCAATAATTTTATGTGGAATTTTATCTGAAGAAGTCTTGAAATGAAAACTTGGTGATTCAGTTAAAGCGTAATTTTTTGCTGACCTTTTAATAAATTACTTATTTTGCACTAGACATACTGTTTCACTAGTGCTTTTGTATTTTACTGGTTTCCCTTTTGGGTTGCACTTGTTTCTTGTTTTCATGTTTTCAACATCAAGATACTGACAAATCCATCCATTTTGAATCCATAAACTTAAAAAATCAACTAAAAACAAAGTATTGTGAGTATTTGGGGTGATTGTGTATACACACTAGGATGCTTGTAACTGACAGCCACAGCAGGATGTCAAACAAGTCAGCAACACAGAGTCCCTCCCCACACCTGCATAAACTGAGTAGGTGTGTCTCACTCTACACAGTTGCCCAAAAATCAGATATAGGAAATATTTTTAAACTGTTGTTTTTTTAGCTACTAGTAATAAACTTTAGGAAACAAAGTCTGTTTTGTGAGTCAAGAATTAGCTATCCAGATGCAGTTTGTAGTCCAGTGGGACTGATAATTTAGAACCATTTATCCAGTTGTGGAATCCTTTATGGCAATGACACTGAGATTGGTACAGCAGTCTTCCAATGTGGTGCTGAGCAGTTTACAGGTACACCACTGAAGCCACCTCTCCAGGCTCTTCTTCTGGTAAGTTACCTAAGTTTCATAGCCATAAAAATGGTGTATAATAATGTATGCCTGCATCATACCTCTCAATCTGCAGACAATGAAAACAGGATCAAGTGCCCTTGAAAAATAGGACCATCCAGCTAAGAATCTGAAAATCTAATTAGCATAACATTTGAATACAAAATACCCCATAACTGTTCCTGTTTCCAGTAGGAATGTAAAATACAACTCAGAAACACATTTAAAAAAACAATGAGTGACAAAAATGAATATACCAAGAATGATGCCACAGTATAAAGACAAAATGATCAGTTTCAACAATTGGCTAAAGTATTGGTGTCATTCAAAGGGGATCCAGTGTCTGTCAGCCTGGGATGACATGCTCAACAAGCCACATTGCTTCGCTAGGGACGGCTTGCACCTGTCACCCTTAGGCTTTCGTATACTGGCCAAGGCTCTTGCGACGCCCATAGTGCCTTTTTTAGGCAAGGCTCAAAGGACAAACCCACCTCCATAGACAACCCAAGGATACAAAAACTAAAGGTAATGCTACTCAATGCCAGAAGTCTAAACCTCAAGATGCACACACTTGAGGCTCTCCTCAGTATGGAGAAAATCGATGTCTGTGCAGTAACAGAAACCTGGTTCAAGGCTCCTGAGAGCACCCCAGCACTACCAGGTTATAACTCATACCATGCTTTTCGGCCCCAAAACTCGGACTGAAGCACAAAAGGAGGGGGAGTATCTATATTCATCAAAGATACCTACACCTCCAGGTTAGTGGCACTGCACGAAGCTTCGGAAACCATCCATGTGCAACTAACAACGGGCAAAACTGCCTTTCAGTTTGTAGCCTGCTACAGATCACCCTCCCTTTCACAGGAACCCCACTTGGCATTCCTGAGAACACTGGAGAATATGAAGGTCTCTCCAAACACTATGTTATTGGGTGACTTCAACTACCCAAACATTGACTGGGAAAACTACTCAACCAACATGGGGACTCTATGTTCCACACCAGAGGTAAACCCCTCATTGGTAAGATCAGACCATAAACTAATTTCCCTGGACATCCATATCCAGTCCCCACCCCCAGCCAAGGAAATCACTGTAAAGAATTTCTCAAAAGTTAACTACACACTTCTCAAGACTGAGGTGGAATCCTTCAAAGCCCCCTGGCCAGAGGATAATACAGTCCAATCCTCAGAATCCTTTACAATTGCATTCTATGAGCACCTGCAGGAATGCATGGATCATGCTATCCCAAATAAAACCAAGACTCACTCCTCCAAAAACAGGAGACCTGTCTGGCGGACCCCAGCCATAAATAAGCTATACAACAGAAGGAGGAAGCTACTACATGACAGAGCAAAATCCCAAAAAGGGAAGGCATCTCTGATCAGTATTAGCAAGAAACTACGATCCCTCATAAAATCATCAAAGGCCAGTTTCGAAAGAAAAATTGCCCTAGACACTAAAGATAATCACAAGGCCTTCTTTAGTTATGTCAGGAATATGGGTGGAAATTCCCAGATATGCTCTGAATTGTTGCATAATGGTACAAAATATACCAAACCTACAGACATAGCCAACATCCTGGCAGACAGATTCAGTGCTAACTTCCCCCCCACTTCCACCTCAAAGGAGCAAATGCCTATCCCAACTGAATGTAACCTCCCTGACATCACAGATGCACAGGTGAAAGCTGCCCTCTCCAAAGCAAAAAACACAGCATCTATAGGACCGGACAGTGTCCCAGGCTGTGTGTTACATGAGCTCCAAGAAGAACTGAACCCTCACATTAAGTCACTGTTCAAACTTAGCCTTACTACAGGATATGTACCCAAAGAATGGCGTACAGCTACAGTGGTCCCACTCCACAAAGGTGGCGCCACAACGGACCCCTGGAACCATCACCCCATAAGCCTGACTAGCCTGGTCTGTAAAGCTATGGAGCGTATTATCATGGAACTCATAAACAAAGACATTGGGAGCCTCCAGACACTGGACCCTACCCAATTCGGCTTTGTTAAGGGCAGATCTTGCCTCTTAAACCTAGTTGATTTCTTTGAAACAGTTACCAAAGCCATAGATGAGGGCAAGGTAGTCCACACAGCCTACCTGGACCTCGCAAAAGCCTTCAACACAATATCCCACTCGGGCATCATAAATAAGCTTACCAGCTTAAATATCAACCCCTATGTCACAAGCTGGGTTGCAAACTGGCTCAGAGATAAAACCCACATGGTCAGAATCGCAGGTGCCACGTCCGAATCCAAACCAGTTACAAGTGGCATCCCACAAGTCTCAGTTCTGGGACCTCTCTTATTCGGTATATACTTCTCTGAGGTTCAGGCTAACACGGGGGGACTATAGCAGACAAAGTTCACAGATGACTGCAAACTGGGAGCCATAATCGACTCTCCAGCTGACACAAGCATCCTCCAAAAGGGTCTCACGGAGACAGATGCTTGGTGCCAGAACCACGGCCTCAAGCTAAATGCTAAAAAGTGCATAGTCATCCCTTTTGGGAAAAACAAAGTGCCCACAAATTACCACATAGGTGGTAATCCATTAAGTACAGAAGAAGTAATTAGAGATTTGGGGACCAACGTAGATAGTAATCTCTCCTTTGATAATCACGTTGCCAGAGTGGTTAGAAAGACCTTCTATATAGCCCACCTTATCATGAAAGGGTTCGCATCTAGATCAAGAGAGGTCATTGTGCCCCTCTACTCGTCACTCATCAGACCCATAATTGAATACAATGCCCCTTTTGGGATGTACCTTACCCGACACCTGCAACAACTGGAGAGACCCCAAAAGTACCTCACCAAGAGGATCATGGGCTACAAACAGATGTCCTATGCAGCTCGACTAAAGAAACTCCAACTCTACTCAGTTGCTTACCGCCTACTCAGAGGCAATCTATGCCTGACATACAAAGCCATGTCTAACCCAGAATTAATGGACATGCTCCACCTCAAAAAATCCAAATCCCTTAGAGCTACACGCTCCAGGGACTTAAACCTCAGCACAAAAATAAATAGGACATGCTGGAGGGACAGATTCATTTCCGAGAGGCTCCCCTCACTCTGGAATAGAATACCAATTCATGTTAGACATAGCCCCTCGCTGACCCTCTTCAAGCGAAATCTGGACGCGTGGATGGGAAATCGCAAATTCACCCCTGGGATCTCTTCTGTGTCCCTGCTCGACACAGGCACAGTAAACTAATCTTAAAGGGCTACCTTCTGTGACCTACTATACAGAGGCACAGTAGGCTAATCCAATAGGGAGGCGAAAGCCAAACACACTGGGGCTAGGCTTATAAATGCCCTAGGGCAGATAGCCCAGTATCTACCTATGAACCTATGAACCTATATAAACATATTATCGAAGAGACAGTGTAAAGTCTGTAGACTTTAATGAACTATATCACAAAATTCTACCACATAAGATAATTTATTTTTACTTCAGGAAAAAGGTTATTGTAAGATGCATATCCTCATTCTTTAAATTATTTTGCCACTAGTAGGTTGATCATGTAGCATAATTTTCTGTGCACTAGACAACGTCAAAAATTACTTTTGATGAGGGGGATTCAGAAAATTGTGTGAAGAGGTAAATCAAGACTGAAAAGGGCATATCTCCAATAATAGAGACATTTTAAATCAGGCCTGAAAATAGGAACATTCCTCGAAAATAGGAGCATTCCTCCAAAATAGGGCAGTTGAGATGTTTGGCTTGCATATTGGTGTCCTTTTACAGACAAGCTAGGAAACTTGAGTTTTGCTGATTGTTGGGTACACAAACTGTTAAAATATAGTTCTCATTCTAAAACTAAATTTATCTGAATTACTGTGCATAGAATTGTATCACATACAGTAGATCCATGTGCATTTTTATATCCCCAGCACTAACACACACACACTCACACACACACACACACACTCACACACACACACACACACACACACACACACACACACACACACACACACACACACACACACACACACACACACACACACACACACGTATATATGGGTTACCATGGGATGATCGAAACACCAAAATGTCAGCATTCGTATGGCTAAGACCATATTATTGACTTTTGGAATTTCGAACATCCAAAAAAAAAAAAAAAGTAAAAACACTACAAAATACTAACACATTGCTAGCGGAGGTGGGAGGGGAGGGCAAGCCCACCTGCACCCCCCGTGGGGGGCTCCACCCCCATAACTTAAATATACTAACTCTGAGATCGCACTACAGTGCAGGAATGGAAATCTTTCCATTCCGCACTGTACTGAGATGCCGGTTCCACGTTGTCGACATTATAAATGTTGATCATATGGTCTCGGCCATATGAATGTTGGCATTTTGCAGTGCCAACAATGTGAAGGGGACCCATATAAATATATATATATATATATATATATATATATATATATATATATATATATATATATAAAATATACATATGGATTACCTTTATTTCGTCAACAGTTCATTTCACCAACACTCAACTCAGCAGGCCCAATTCACTGAAACTTCATTTCACTGACACTTCATTTCACCGACACTCATTTCGTCGAAAATGATAAAATGCCTATTCCCCACTGTAGAGCGAGCCTGAAGTTAGAATATATAGTAAGGGGGGGTGAGGGGGGCACAGCCCCCCCACAATGGGGGTTGTGGGGGTTGAAGCCCCCCACATACTGGGGTTCTATAATAGATTTTTGGTAATAGTTATTCATTGCACTTGTAAGAATGCATCTGTATACTGTAAAACGTTTATGATATGTGGGGAGCTTCGCACCCCACACCCCCATATCCACCCCCCTTACTATATATTCTAACTCCAGGGTTGCTCCACAGTGGGGAATAGGTCTTATATCATTTTCGACGGAATGAGTGTCTGTGAAATGAAGTGTCAGTGAGATGAAGGTGATACACATATATATATATATATATATATATATATATATATATATATATATATATATATATGGATCAGTGTCATTTCGCCGAAAATGCTGAAATAGGGTCCAAATCGCAGAAAATCCATTTTGCCGAAAATACTACTGACAGGATATATGCCCTTTACCCCAACTGTAGTGCGATCTCGGAGTGAGAGTATTAAAGTGGGGGGTGTGGGGGGCACAGCCCCCCCCACCCAGTACAGTTTAATATTGTCTAGTATTGTTTTATATTGTCCAGTCCCTATTAAAACAGTAAGTAAGTAGTTTATAAACTGAGTAGGTGGAGGGCTACACCCCCCACACCCCCCTACATTAATATTCTCACTCCAAGATTGCACTACAGTTGGGGAAAAGGGCATATACACTGTCAGCACTATTTTCTGCTAAATGGATTTTTGGCGATTTGAACCCTCTGTCACGATTTTCGGCGAAATGTCATAGACCCACATATATATATCGTCACATGATATCACATCAGGTTTTGTGCTGATATTTCCCATTCATGAAGCAGGTACACTGGATTCTATACTGAATATCACTCTCCATATTAACTGTTAGGTATAGGAATCCAGTGAGTTACAAAAAGTGCTTAACCGCAGAGTGCATCCCATCAGAGATGAGTTGTGAGTAGCTGTTTGTAAAGACTTGAGCAGTCCAATATGCATCACTAGTTTTCATGATAGAGTTCCAGACTTCCATAAAAGCAGAAATATATTTTACACATCTAAGGTACTTGCTGGTGACTGCAGGAGTTGTAGTCATCAATATAAAGGAAGTGAATGACACAGATAATTTAAAAGTGCAGAAAAGTGAGTGCAGATGTCCATCACTGAAAAGCCTTCCATCCATTCTGCATTCTTTGTCTTTTTCAGGGATAGGGCTGTCCTGGGGTAGGATTAAAATTATTGCTGGGAAGACAGATAAAATGTCAGGGACAATGGCACAACCTTGGTTTACCAGTTTAGATTTTGATTTTGATTTTGTGGGTCTTTAAACCAGTGAAGAGAGTCCCTTTAGTCATCCATTTTTTCAGAAACCTCAGCATCTTGATGAATCTGGTATTTTAGTCCAACCACTGTGTTCCACAGGGATTCATAAGAGAGGGACCAAAGGACTTCATTTTGTCAGTAAATAAGCATGTACACATTTATATGCTATTGCTCAGCAATTTCCTTGAATATGGCAGCCAGTGAAGATAAATATTGGGGTTCAGAGGCAAAAGTGCAGCAGTATAACTTATCCTGCATAGACGAGCTGAGCTGCACCACTCTGCCTTTTGACAAATCATAGTCATGAACTTTTCCACTAGCACACCCCACTCAGCTGGAGCAATGTCCTCTGCTCTGGTGAATGTTCTACCAACCTGTGTTAGTAACTAGTGCAGGTATCTAGCAGAGCACATGCTCACACAAACTTTCCCACCACCACTACTCAGGAATACATGCATGTATACAAGCATATACACCGTTACACACACACACACACACACACACACACACACACACACACACACACACACACACACACACACACACACACACACACACACACACACACACACACACACACACACACACACACACACACACCTTACATACTGTACCTATCGCAGCTGCTATCAGAGGCAGACTCTTTTTTACCCAGCCACTCTGCCCAATAGCAGAGACCACACACAGTCAAACATGTTACACATACACTCAGACACAAAGATATAGACATAGCTAGTGCCTACACAATGTGCATCTATGATCTTCCTATTCATACCATGCAAAGGTCACAGGCAGCTGTCATCCAAAACATGCAGAGACACACACACCATATACTCCCATAAACACATGCACTACTATTTACCTAGACTGGCATTTTTCTAGGGCGGCAGACACTCTTCACCTGCTACAAGTTCCCTCCATTGAAATCCAAAGTTCTCACTCAGCTAATCAGAGTTCACTTGCACATTTCTGTGCTCCTCTGGATAGTAACTTGTGCAGAATGACATCTGCGACTTCTGTAATATACAAGATTTCTAAATGATCAATGTACCAGGTCACTTAGCTTCATTAGCATAGGCCCCACTTCCAACTACTATATTTATATACAGCACCCAAACTCTTTCTGTTCAGTTGTGCAGCGTCACCCTCATTGGCAGCAGCATGTCTATGAGGGACAGACTTACGTTGTATGCAAGGCACTATTCACAGCTTTGTGTACTAGTCAAGCTGTCCACGAATCCCAAACAAAGTCTGTTGCACTATTAAATGGGCATAATCTAGACTGGGATTTTGATAGGTTTAAATTAAGGCACCAAAGTTACACACTGGAAAACAGTCACTGTACTTTTTTGCAGAAGACAAATGGTAAGCGCTTTCACAACTTAATGTTGCTTCATCAGACCACATCACTACAACTGATGCTTGGTTAAATACTAGGACGATTAGTATGACATCACAATTTAAAGAGATATTACTCCACTAACATAAGAACATATATCAATATCCATAAGAAAAATGCATAAAATATATAGAAAGGTGTGTATTTACACACAATAATATTTGAAAACAATAATATTTAAAAACAATAATATTTAAAAAAGGGAGGTGTGTCATCCCTGATGGTTATTAAAAAAAAATATATATATATATATATATATATATGTACGTATACACACACATATAACCATAATAGTACAATGAAAAATATATATATATAAAAAAAAAAAAACTCATGTTTTAGTGTTTAAGGCACCTGGCCTTAAGGTAAGGAACTAATAAGGTGCAGCCATTCAAACCAGGATATCTATCTGCTTGTAATTTAGTGATCCATTGTTGTTCTAATTCTTCAGTATGGTTTTCTACGTCACCACCTCTGTTTGTCCTTACTATTTGTTGTAAGATTAAAAATTTAAAACAATGGCTACTGTCTGTATTCAGGACATGATTAGCTAGAGCATTTGATTGCTTCTGGTTCCGTATGTCCCTTATATGTTCTAACATTCTTTCTTTAAAGCTCCTATTTGTTTTGCCTACATAATAGGCATGGCATGCTTGGCAAAACCAAAATAAACAACATTGACACTTTTACAATCATAATAATTCTTCGTATAAAGTTTAAAACATTTCACAGGATGAATGTACTCATTTTTAGTGTAGACATGCTGACAAGCAGCACAATTCCTGCACGGGAAGGTGCCCTGTCTGTTTGAGAGATTTTTTCTAAAAGACTGATGTTCTCTATTACAGAGCTGCTGCTTTAAAGACAAATTATTTCTAAAACTGAAGTTTGGGGTGTCACCAACTGTGGAAACCAGACCTGGTATTTCATGTAATAAGTGCCAATTCTTTTTAATAATTTCCGTATACTTATTGATGTCACTTGCAAATCTAAAAACTATTCTAAACTTATTTCTATCAATACTTGTATCATAAGGTATACCTGTATCAGCACTATAATGGAATTGTGCTGCTTGTCAGCATGTCTACACTAAAAAGGACAAACTATACTAGTAAGGACAAACAGAGGTGGTGACGTAGAAAACCACACTGAAGAATTAGAACAACAATGGATCACTAAATTACAAGCAGATAGATATCCTGGTTTGAATGGCTGCACATCATTAGTTCCTTACCTTAAGGCCAGGCGCCTTAAACACTAAAACATGAGTTTTTTTTTTTTTTAATATATATATTTTTTTCATTGTACTATTATGGTTATATGTGTGTGTATATGTACATATATATATATATATATATATATATATATATATATATATATATTTAAATAACCATCAGGGATGACCCCCCCCCTTTTATAAATATTATTGTTTTTAAATATTATTGTTTTTAAATATTATTGTGTGTAAATACATACTTTTCTATATATTTTATGCATTTTTCTTATGGATATTGATATATGTTCTTATGTTAGTGGAGTAATATCTCTTTAAATTGTGATGTCATACTAATTGTCCTAGTATTTAACCAAGCATCAGTTGTAGTGATGCGGTCTGATGAAGCAACATTAAGTTGTGAAAGCGCTTACCGTTTGTCTTCTGCAATAAAGTACAGTGACTGATTTCCAGTGTGTAACTTTGGTGCCTTAATTTACTTTTGCTGTTGTTGTGTGTTTTGGGCACCTCAGTGTACCTGCAGCCGTTTGGTTTTTGCATCTTCATTTTGATAGGTTTGTTTAGATAATGAACAAAATGTGCAGGAATACCCTATTGGAGAATGGACATTCCCAAAGTTGATATTACTGTACAGATTTCACCAGGAAAATGCAAGTCTTTATCTTCACTGCGGCATATTAAGCTGTTGTGAAACATGGACTGAAAAACAGCAAACTGACACCATCTTGTTACACTCATTAACATGGCTTGCTGTTTAGTGACTGTAAAAAAATATAAAATAAAATAAAAAACTCAACTAGCAAAACTAACTGCAGAAGCTGTTAACAATGACTTGTCTTTTTATTTTCTTCTTGTTAAACACAACTTAAAAAGCTGCATCTAGAAAGATGGAAAAAATAAATAAAATGTAAACAAGTTTGTGTGTGTGAGTGAGACAGAGAGAGAGAGAGACACACACACACACACACACACACACACACACACACACACACACATACAAAAAGAGATTGAGTGAGCAAGAGAGAGAGAGAAAGAGATGGTGCAAATACCTCTCAGCTTCTTTGTTCAATAATTCTGGACATCAACAGTAATGGTTGAGAAAAAATAAACGTGAGGACTATTTTTAAATATAACCCTAATTCATGTAAAAAAGAGAATAAGAGAGCTTTTATCAGCATGCATTCTCTGAACAATAATAAGAATGAAATTCTAGTGTCTGTAATTAATGATTGACTGTAATCCTCAGTAATGTTCCAGAAATTCAATCATTTTTCAGGGACAGAGCAAAAAAGAATGAGGCAAAATCATGGACAGTTCAGAGTCATGGGGGGGGGGGGGTCAGTACCTTGCACTGTATGACATTTGTTCACTCATCTGATCACAATGAGACATCCGAGGTGTATTCACTCAAATAATGGATGTAATTGCTGGGCACATTTTGGATGTGTGCGTGTGTGTGTGTGTGTGGGGGGGGGTGTTAAGTACTTACATAACTTAAATTTTATCTCTAAAATATTTAATTCAGCAACAATTACATATACTATAGCAACTTTGAAACATTAGACAGAGCCAGAGCCGGCCTTTGGTCAACTGATGACCTAGGTAAAAGGTCTCCACTGTGCCTCCCCAACACCACTCAGTGCCCCCATCTTGGTCTTCCTACACCATCCAGATTACTGGAAATGCACCCCTGCTAGAGTGGCACCCTAGGCGGCCACCTAGTTAACTTATGCCTAAGGCCAGCTATGGGATATGGGCAGAGCAACTATTTTGAGTTAAAAATATATAAAAATGTTTATACTAATAAAAAACAATTATAAAACACTTTAACAGATATATCTTCCTTATTGTTCTAAGTTTTGAGTATAAGATTTTTAGTCTAAAACCTAATATTACCTGACAAGAAAACATCAGTGGGATTAAATAAACTCCATTTAGACTTCGCGTGGTGTACATGGAGTTTACATGTGTGAGCGGTGATGCACATTGATCAGCTGTACTCATTGCATATTCATGCCACACACTGAGTTTATATGCAAGTAAGTGATGTTTTCTGTCTGACAACAGTGTTGCCGGCCAGGAAACCATGTAAGCGAATAGCACTCCTGTTTAAATCAGAGCACTGACGCTCCGCAGTTTTGCACGGAATCCCACAATGATCACCAGGGTTTCACATATATATTTCAATCTCTTCGTGCAAGACGTCTGGACCAAGGCAAAAATAATGGGGGGGCAATAACCCAGAAATAGGGACATATTTGACATATTTGCCCTTTAGAAATGTGCTAGAGTAACAAGGGGGGTTGTGTTGAGATACATGTTCTGAAAGACTTGGAGTATGAAACTTAAATTTATGT